>NW_027054106.1:0-16315 GCF_011386835.1 Chrysemys picta bellii
GCCGCTTTTATGGGCCCCTTGATCAGCCAAGCTCCGCCCCCTACTCAGGGCTCGGCGTCCTTCCCAGCACCCAGCCCCTGCCGGCCCCTACAAACAAACACACAAGAACACACAAGGACAGATGCAAATACAGGTACCTTCTCCTCCAATGAGAACTCCCTCTCAAACTCCCCTGTTTGCTGCCGCTGCTCGCAGCTGCCTGGCTGGGCGGCCGCTTTTATGGGCCCCTTGATCAGCCAAGCTCCGCCCCCTACTCAGGGCTCGGCGTCCTTCCCAGCACCCAGCCCCTGCCGGCCCCTTCAAACAAACACACAAGAACACACAAGGACAGATGCAAATACAGGTACCTTCTCCTCCAATGAGAACTCCCTCTCAAACTCCCCTGTTTGCTGCCGCTGCTCGCAGCTGCCTGGCTGGGCGGCCGCTTTTATGGGCCCCTTGATCAGCCAAGCTCCGCCCCCTACTCAGGGCTCAGCGTCCTTCCCAACACCCAGCCCCTGCCGGCCCCTACAAACAAACACCCAAGAACACACAAGGACAGATGCAAATACAGGTACCTTCTCCTCCAATGAGAACTCCCTCTCAAACTGCCCTGTTTGCTGCCGCTGCTCGCAGCTGCCTGGCTGGGCGGCCGCTTTTATGGGCCCCTTGATCAGCCAAGCTCCGCCCCCTACTCAGGGCTCGGCGTCCTTCCCAACACCCAGCCCCTGCCGGCCCCTACAAACAAACACCCAAGAACACACAAGGACAGATGCAAATACAGGTACCTTCTCCTCCAATGAGAACTCCCTCTCAAACTGCCCTGTTTGCTGCCGCTGCTCGCAGCTGCCTGGCTGGGCGGCCGCTTTTATGGGCCCCTTGATCAGCCAAGCTCCGCCCCCTACTCAGGGCTCGGCGTCCTCCCAGCACCCAGCCCCTGCCGGCCCCTACAAACAAACACCCAAGAACACACAAGGACAGATGCAAATACAGGTACCTTCTCCTCCAATGAGAACTCCCTCTCAAACTGCCCTGTTTCCTGCCGCTTCTCGCAGCTGCCTGGCTGGGCGGCCGCTTTTATGGGCCCCTTGATCAGCCAAGCTCCGCCCCCTACTCAGGGCTCGGCGTCCTTCCCAGCACCCAGCCCCTGCCGGCCCCTACAAACAAACACACAAGAACACACAAGGACAGATGCAAATACAGGTACCTTCTCCTCCAATGAGAACTCCCTCTCAAACTGCCCTGTTTGCTGCCGCTGCTCGCAGCTGCCTGGCTGGGCGGCCGCTTTTATGGGCCCCTTAATCAGCCAAGCTCCGCCCCCTACTCAGGGCTCGGCGTCCTTCCCAGCACCCCGCCCCTGCCGGCCCCTACAAACAAACACACAAGAACACACAAGGACAGATGCAAATACAGGTACCTTCTCCTCCAATGAGAACTCCCTCTCAAACTGCCCTGTTTGCTGCCGCTGCTCACAGCTGCCTGGCTGAGCGGCCGCTTTTATGGGCCCCTTGATCAGCCAAGCTCCGCCCCCTACTCAGGGCTCGGCGTCCTTCCCAGCACCCCGCCCCTGCCGGCCCCTACAAACAAACACACAAGAACACACAAGGACAGATGCAAATACAGGTACCTTCTCCTCCAATGAGAACTCCCTCTCAAACTGCCCTGTTTGCTGCCGCTGCTCGCAGCTGCCTGGCTGGGCGGCGGCTTTTATGGGCCCCTTGATCAGCCAAGGTCCGCCCCCTACTCAGGGCTCGGCGTCCTTCCCAGCACCCCGCCCCTGCCGGCCCCTACAAACAAACACACAAGAACACACAAGGACAGATGCAAATACAGGTACCTTCTCCTCCAATGAGAACTCCCTCTCAAACTCCCCTGTTTGCTGCCGCTGCTCGCAGCTGCCTGGCTGGGCGGCCGCTTTTATGGGCCCCTTGATCAGCCAAGCTCCGCCCCCTACTCAGGGCTCGGCGTCCTTCCCAGCACCCCGCCCCTGCCGGCCCCTACAAACAAACACACAAGAACACACAAGGACAGATGCAAATACAGGTACCTTCTCCTCCAATGAGAACTCCCTCTCAAACTGCCCTGTTTGCTGCCGCTGCTCGCAGCTGCCTGGCTGGGCGGCCGCTTTTATGGGCCCCTTGATCAGCCAAGCTCCGCCCCCTACTCAGGGCTCGGCGTCCTTCCCAGCACCCCGCCCCTGCCGGCCCCTACAAACAAACACAAAAGAACACACAAGGACAGATGCAAATACAGGTACCTTCTCCTCCAATGAGAACTCCCTCTCAAACTCCCCTGTTTGCTGCCGCTGCTCGCAGCTGCCTGGCTGGGCGGCCGCTTTTATGGGCCCCTTGATCAGCCAAGCTCCGCCCCCTACTCAGGGCTCGGCGTCCTTCCCAGCACCCCGCCCCTGCCGGCCCCTACAAACAAACACACAAGAACACACAAGGACAGATGCAAATACAGGTACCTTCTCCTCCAATGAGAACTCCCTCTCAAACTCCCCTGTTTGCTGCCGCTGCTCGCAGCTGCCTGGCTGGGCGGCCGCTTTTATGGGCCCCTTGATCAGCCAAGCTCCGCCCCCTACTCAGGGCTCGGCGTCCTTCCCAGCACCCCGCCCCTGCCGGCCCCTACAAACAAACACACAAGAACACACAAGGACAGATGCAAATACAGGTACCTTCTCCTCCAATGAGAACTCCCTCTCAAATTCCCCTGTTGCTGCCGGTGCTCGCAGCTGCCTGGCTGGGCGGCCGCTTTTATGGGCCCCTTGATCAGCCAAGCTCCGCCCCCTACTCAGGGCTCGGCGTCCTTCCCAGCACCCAGCCCCTGCCGGCCCCTTCAAACAAACACACAAGAACAAACAAGGACAGATGCAAATACAGGTACCTTCTCCTCCAATGAGAACTCCCTCTCAAACTGCCCTGTTTGCTGCCGCTGCTCGCAGCTGCCTGGCTGGGCGGCCGCTTTTATGGGCCCCTTGATCAGCCAAGCTCCGCCCCCTACTCAGGGCTCGGCGTCCTTCCCAGCACCCCGCCCCTGCCGGCCCCTACAAACAAACACACAAGAACACACAAGGACAGATGCAAATACAGGTACCTTCTCCTCCAATGAGAACTCCCTCTCAAACTTCCCTGTTTGCTGCCGCTGCTCGCAGCTGCCTGGCTGGGCGGCCGCTTTTATGGGCCCCTTGATCAGCCAAGCTCCGCCCCCTACTCAGGGCTCGGCGTCCTTCCCAGCACCCAGCCCCTGCCGGCCCCTACAAACAAACACACAAGGACAGATGCAAATACAGGTACCTTCTCCTCCAATGAGAACTCCCTCTCAAACTCCCCTGTTTGCCGCCGCTGCTAGCAGCTGCCTGGCTGGGCGGCCGCTTTTATGGGCCCCTTGATCAGCCAAGCTCCGCCCCCTACTCAGGGCTCGGCGTCCTTCCCAGCACCCAGCCCCTGCCGGCCCTTACAAACAAACACACAAGGACAGATGCAAATACAGGTACCTTCTCCTCCAATGAGAACTCCCTCTCAAACTGCCCTGTTTGCCGCCGCTGCTCGCAGCTGCCTGGCTGGGAGGCCGCTTTTATGGGCCCCTTGATCAGCCAAGCTCCGCCCCCTACTCAGGGCTCGGCGTCCTTCCCAGCACCCAGCCCCTGCCGGCCCCTACAAACAAACACACAAGAACACACAAGGACAGATGCAAATACAGGTACCTTCTCCTCCAATGAGAACTCCCTCTCAAACTCCCCTGTTTGCCGCCGCTGCTCGCAGCTGCCTGGCTGAGTGGCCGCTTTTATGGGCCCCTAGATCAGCCAAGCTCCGCCCCCTACTCAGGGCTCGGCGTCCTTCCCAGCACCCAGCCCCTGTCGGCCCCTACAAACAAACACACAAGAACACACAAGGACAGATGCAAATACAGGTACCTTCTCCTCCAATGAGAACTCCCTCTCAAACTGCCCTGTTTGCCCCCGCTGCTCGCAGCTGCCTGGCTGGGCGGCCGCTTTTATGGGCCCCTTGATCAGCCAAGCTCCGCCCCCTACTCAGGGCTCGGCGTCCTTCCCAGCACCCAGCCCCTGCCGGCCCCTACAAACAAACACACAAGAACACACAAGGACAGATGCAAATACAGGTACCTTCTCCTCCAATGAGAACTCCCTCTCAAACTCCCCTGTTTGCCGCCGCTGCTCGCAGCTGCCTGGCTGGGCGGCCGCTTTTATGGGCCCCTTGATCAGCCAAGCTCCGCCCGCTAGTCAGGGCTCGGCGTCCTTCCCAGCACCCAGCCCCTGCCGGCCCCTACAAACAAACACACAAGGACAGATGCAAATACAGGTACCTTCTCCTCCAATGAGAACTCCCTCTCAAACTCCCCTGTTTGCCGCCGCTGCTCGCAGCTGCCTGGCTGGGCGGCCGCTTTTATGGGCCCCTTGATCAGCCAAGCTCCGCCCCCTACTCAGGGCTCGGCGTCCTTCCCAGCACCCAGCCCCTGCCGGCCCCTACAAACAAACACACAAGAACACCCAAGGACAGATGCAAATACAGGTACCTTCTCCTCCAATGAGAACTCTCTCTCAAATTCCCTGTTTGCTGCCGCTGCTCGCAGCTGCCTGGCTGGGCGGCCGCTTTTATGGGCCCCTTGATCAGCCAAGCTCCGCCCCCTACTCAGGGCTCGGCGTCCTTCCCAGCACCCAGCCCCTGCCGGCCCCTACAAACAAACACACAAGAACACACAAGGACAGATGCAAATACAGGTACCTTCTCCTCCAATGAGAACTCCCTCTCAAACTCCCCTGTTTGCTGCCGCTGCTCGCAGCTGCCTGGCTGGGCGGCCGCTTTTATGGGCCCCTTGATCAGCCAAGCTCCGCCCCCTACTCAGGGCTCGGCGTCCTTCCCAGCACCCAGCCCCTGCCGGCCCCTTCAAACAAACACACAAGAACACACAAGGACAGATGCAAATACAGGTACCTTCTCCTCCAATGAGAACTCCCTCTCAAACTCCCCTGTTTGCTGCCGCTGCTCGCAGCTGCCTGGCTGGGCGGCCGCTTTTATGGGCCCCTTGATCAGCCAAGCTCCGCCCCCTACTCAGGGCTCAGCGTCCTTCCCAACACCCAGCCCCTGCCGGCCCCTACAAACAAACACCCAAGAACACACAAGGACAGATGCAAATACAGGTACCTTCTCCTCCAATGAGAACTCCCTCTCAAACTGCCCTGTTTGCTGCCGCTGCTCGCAGCTGCCTGGCTGGGCGGCCGCTTTTATGGGCCCCTTGATCAGCCAAGCTCCGCCCCCTACTCAGGGCTCGGCGTCCTTCCCAACACCCAGCCCCTGCCGGCCCCTACAAACAAAGACCCAAGAACACACAAGGACAGATGCAAATACAGGTACCTTCTCCTCCAATGAGAACTCCCTCTCAAACTGCCCTGTTTGCTGCCGCTGCTCGCAGCTGCCTGGCTGGGCGGCCGCTTTTATGGGCCCCTTGATCAGCCAAGCTCCGCCCCCTACTCAGGGCTCGGCGTCCTCCCAGCACCCAGCCCCTGCCGGCCCCTACAAACAAACACCCAAGAACACACAAGGACAGATGCAAATACAGGTACCTTCTCCTCCAATGAGAACTCCCTCTCAAACTGCCCTGTTTCCTGCCGCTTCTCGCAGCTGCCTGGCTGGGCGGCCGCTTTTATGGGCCCCTTGATCAGCCAAGCTCCGCCCCCTACTCAGGGCTCGGCGTCCTTCCCAGCACCCAGCCCCTGCCGGCCCCTACAAACAAACACACAAGAACACACAAGGACAGATGCAAATACAGGTACCTTCTCCTCCAATGAGAACTCCCTCTCAAACTGCCCTGTTTGCTGCCGCTGCTCGCAGCTGCCTGGCTGGGCGGCCGCTTTTATGGGCCCCTTAATCAGCCAAGCTCCGCCCCCTACTCAGGGCTCGGCGTCCTTCCCAGCACCCCGCCCCTGCCGGCCCCTACAAACAAACACACAAGAACACACAAGGACAGATGCAAATACAGGTACCTTCTCCTCCAATGAGAACTCCCTCTCAAACTGCCCTGTTTGCTGCCGCTGCTCGCAGCTGCCTGGCTGGGCGGCGGCTTTTATGGGCCCCTTGATCAGCCAAGCTCCGCCCCCTACTCAGGGCTCGGCGTCCTTCCCAGCACCCCGCCCCTGCCGGCCCCTACAAACAAACACACAAGAACACACAAGGACAGATGCAAATACAGGTACCTTCTGCTCCAATGAGAACTCCCTCTCAAACTCCCCTGTTTGCTGCCGCTGCTCGCAGCTGCCTGGCTGGGCGGCCGCTTTTATGGGCCCCTTGATCAGCCAAGCTCCGCCCCCTACTCAGGGCTCGGCGTCCTTCCCAGCACCCCGCCCCTGCCGGCCCCTACAAACAAACACACAAGAACACACAAGGACAGATGCAAATACAGGTACCTTCTCCTCCAATGAGAACTCCCTCTCAAACTGCCCTGTTTGCTGCCGCTGCTCGCAGCTGCCTGGCTGGGCGGCCGCTTTTATGGGCCCCTTGATCAGCCAAGCTCCGCCCCCTACTCAGGGCTCGGCGTCCTTCCCAGCACCCCGCCCCTGCCGGCCCCTACAAACAAACACACAAGAACACACAAGGACAGATGCAAATACAGGTACCTTCTCCTCCAATGAGAACTCCCTCTCAAACTGCCCTGTTTGCTGCCGCTGCTCGCAGCTGCCTGGCTGGGCGGCCGCTTTTATGGGCCCCTTGATCAGCCAAGCTCCGCCCCCTACTCAGGGCTCGGCGTCCTTCCCAGCACCCCGCCCCTGCCGGCCCCTACAAACAAACACAAAAGAACACACAAGGACAGATGCAAATACAGGTACCTTCTCCTCCAATGAGAACTCCCTCTCAAACTCCCCTGTTTGCTGCCGCTGCTCGCAGCTGCCTGGCTGGGCGGCCGCTTTTATGGGCCCCTTGATCAGCCAAGCTCCGCCCCCTACTCAGGGCTCGGCGTCCTTCCCAGCACCCCGCCCCTGCCGGCCCCTACAAACAAACACACAAGAACACACAAGGACAGATGCAAATACAGGTACCTTCTCCTCCAATGAGAACTCCCTCTCAAACTCCCCTGTTTGCTGCCGCTGCTCGCAGCTGCCTGGCTGGGCGGCCGCTTTTATGGGCCCCTTGATCAGCCAAGCTCCGCCCCCTACTCAGGGCTCGGCGTCCTTCCCAGCACCCCGCCCCTGCCGGCCCCTACAAACAAACACACAAGAACACACAAGGACAGATGCAAATACAGGTACCTTCTCCTCCAATGAGAACTCCCTCTCAAATTCCCCTGTTGCTGCCGGTGCTCGCAGCTGCCTGGCTGGGCGGCCGCTTTTATGGGCCCCTTGATCAGCCAAGCTCCGCCCCCTACTCAGGGCTCGGCGTCCTTCCCAGCACCCAGCCCCTGCCGGCCCCTTCAAACAAACACACAAGAACACACAAGGACAGATGCAAATACAGGTACCTTCTCCTCCAATGAGAACTCCCTCTCAAACTGCCCTGTTTGCTGCCGCTGCTCGCAGCTGCCTGGCTGGGCGGCCGCTTTTATGGGCCCCTTGATCAGCCAAGCTCCGCCCCCTACTCAGGGCTCGGCGTCCTTCCCAGCACCCCGCCCCTGCCGGCCCCTACAAACAAACACACAAGAACACACAAGGACAGATGCAAATACAGGTACCTTCTCCTCCAATGAGAACTCCCTCTCAAACTTCCCTGTTTGCTGCCGCTGCTCGCAGCTGCCTGGCTGGGCGGCCGCTTTTATGGGCCCCTTGATCAGCCAAGCTCCGCCCCCTACTCAGGGCTCGGCGTCCTTCCCAGCACCCCGCCCCTGCCGGCCCCTACAAACAAACACACAAGAACACACAAGGACAGATGCAAATACAGGTACCTTCTCCTCCAATGAGAACTCCCTCTCAAACTCCCCTGTTTGCTGCCGCTGCTCGCAGCTGCCTGGCTGGGCGGCCGCTTTTATGGGCCCCTTGATCAGCCAAGCTCCGCCCCCTACTCAGGGCTCGGCGTCCTTCCCAGCACCCCGCCCCTGCCGGCCCCTACAAACAAACACACAATAACGCACAAGCACAGATGCAAATACAGGTACCTTCTCCTCCAATGAGAACTCCCTCTCAAACTCCCCTGTTTGCTGCCGCTGCTCGCAGCTGCCTGGCTGGGCGGCCGCTTTTATGGGCCCCTTGATCAGCCAAGCTCCGCCCCCTACTCAGGGCTCGGCGTCCTTCCCAGCACCCAGCCCCTGCCGGCCCCTTCAAACAAACACACAAGAACGCACAAGGACAGATGCAAATACAGGTACCTTCTAATCCAATGAGAACACCCTCTCAAACTCCCCTGTTTGCTGCCGCTGCTCGCAGCTGCCTGGCTGGGCGGCCGCTTTTATGGGCCCCTTGATCAGCCAAGCTCCGCCCCCTACTCAGGGCTCGGCGTCCTTCCCAGCACCCCGCCCCTGCCGGCCCCTACAAACAAACACACAAGAACACACAAGGACAGATGCAAATACAGGTACCTTCTCCTCCAATGAGAACTCCCTCTCAAACTGCCCTGTTTGCTGCCGCTGCTCGCAGCTGCCTGGCTGGGCGGCGGCTTTTATGGGCCCCTTGATCAGCCAAGCTCCGCCCCCTACTCAGGGCTCGGCGTCCTTCCCAGCACCCCGCCCCTGCCGGCCCCTACAAACAAACACACAAGAACACACAAGGACAGATGCAAATACAGGTACCTTCTGCTCCAATGAGAACTCCCTCTCAAACTCCCCTGTTTGCTGCCGCTGCTCGCAGCTGCCTGGCTGGGCGGCCGCTTTTATGGGCCCCTTGATCAGCCAAGCTCCGCCCCCTACTCAGGGCTCGGCGTCCTTCCCAGCACCCCGCCCCTGCCGGCCCCTACAAACAAACACACAAGAACACACAAGGACAGATGCAAATACAGGTACCTTCTCCTCCAATGAGAACTCCCTCTCAAACTGCCCTGTTTGCTGCCGCTGCTCGCAGCTGCCTGGCTGGGCGGCCGCTTTTATGGGCCCCTTGATCAGCCAAGCTCCGCCCCCTACTCAGGGCTCGGCGTCCTTCCCAGCACCCCGCCCCTGCCGGCCCCTACAAACAAACACACAAGAACACACAAGGACAGATGCAAATACAGGTACCTTCTCCTCCAATGAGAACTCCCTCTCAAACTGCCCTGTTTGCTGCCGCTGCTCGCAGCTGCCTGGCTGGGCGGCCGCTTTTATGGGCCCCTTGATCAGCCAAGCTCCGCCCCCTACTCAGGGCTCGGCGTCCTTCCCAGCACCCCGCCCCTGCCGGCCCCTACAAACAAACACAAAAGAACACACAAGGACAGATGCAAATACAGGTACCTTCTCCTCCAATGAGAACTCCCTCTCAAACTCCCCTGTTTGCTGCCGCTGCTCGCAGCTGCCTGGCTGGGCGGCCGCTTTTATGGGCCCCTTGATCAGCCAAGCTCCGCCCCCTACTCAGGGCTCGGCGTCCTTCCCAGCACCCCGCCCCTGCCGGCCCCTACAAACAAACACACAAGAACACACAAGGACAGATGCAAATACAGGTACCTTCTCCTCCAATGAGAACTCCCTCTCAAACTCCCCTGTTTGCTGCCGCTGCTCGCAGCTGCCTGGCTGGGCGGCCGCTTTTATGGGCCCCTTGATCAGCCAAGCTCCGCCCCCTACTCAGGGCTCGGCGTCCTTCCCAGCACCCCGCCCCTGCCGGCCCCTACAAACAAACACACAAGAACACACAAGGACAGATGCAAATACAGGTACCTTCTCCTCCAATGAGAACTCCCTCTCAAATTCCCCTGTTGCTGCCGGTGCTCGCAGCTGCCTGGCTGGGCGGCCGCTTTTATGGGCCCCTTGATCAGCCAAGCTCCGCCCCCTACTCAGGGCTCGGCGTCCTTCCCAGCACCCAGCCCCTGCCGGCCCCTTCAAACAAACACACAAGAACACACAAGGACAGATGCAAATACAGGTACCTTCTCCTCCAATGAGAACTCCCTCTCAAACTGCCCTGTTTGCTGCCGCTGCTCGCAGCTGCCTGGCTGGGCGGCCGCTTTTATGGGCCCCTTGATCAGCCAAGCTCCGCCCCCTACTCAGGGCTCGGCGTCCTTCCCAGCACCCCGCCCCTGCCGGCCCCTACAAACAAACACACAAGAACACACAAGGACAGATGCAAATACAGGTACCTTCTCCTCCAATGAGAACTCCCTCTCAAACTTCCCTGTTTGCTGCCGCTGCTCGCAGCTGCCTGGCTGGGCGGCCGCTTTTATGGGCCCCTTGATCAGCCAAGCTCCGCCCCCTACTCAGGGCTCGGCGTCCTTCCCAGCACCCCGCCCCTGCCGGCCCCTACAAACAAACACACAAGAACACACAAGGACAGATGCAAATACAGGTACCTTCTCCTCCAATGAGAACTCCCTCTCAAACTCCCCTGTTTGCTGCCGCTGCTCGCAGCTGCCTGGCTGGGCGGCCGCTTTTATGGGCCCCTTGATCAGCCAAGCTCCGCCCCCTACTCAGGGCTCGGCGTCCTTCCCAGCACCCCGCCCCTGCCGGCCCCTACAAACAAACACACAATAACGCACAAGCACAGATGCAAATACAGGTACCTTCTCCTCCAATGAGAACTCCCTCTCAAACTCCCCTGTTTGCTGCCGCTGCTCGCAGCTGCCTGGCTGGGCGGCCGCTTTTATGGGCCCCTTGATCAGCCAAGCTCCGCCCCCTACTCAGGGCTCGGCGTCCTTCCCAACACCCCGCCCCTGCCGGCCCCTACAAACAAACACACAAGAACGCACAAGGACAGATGCAAATACAGGTACCTTCTCCTCCAATGAGAACTCCCTCTCAAACTCCCCTGTTTGCTGCCGTTGCTCACAGCTGCCTGGCTGGGCGGCCGCTTTTATGGGCCCCTTGATCAGCCAAGCTCCGCCCCCTACTCAGGGCTCGGCGTCCTTCCCAGCACCCCGCCCCTGCCGGCCCCTACAAACAAACACACAAGAACACACAAGGACAGATGCAAATACAGGTACCTTCTCCTCCAATGAGATCTCCCTCTCAAACTCCCCTGTTTGCTGCCGCTGCTCGCAGCTGCCTGGCTGGGCGGCCGCTTTTATGGGCCCCTTGATCAGCCAAGCTCCGCCCCGTACTCAGGGCTCGGCGTCCTTCCCAGCACCCAGCCCCTGCCGGCCCCTACAAACAAACACACAAGAACACACAAGGACAGATGCAAATACAGGTACCTTCTAATCCAATGAGAACACCCTCTCAAACTCCCCTGTTTGCTGCCGCTGCTCGCAGCTGCCTGGCTGTGCGGCCGCTTTTATGGGCCCCTTGATCAGCCAAGCTCCGCCCCCTACTCAGGGCTCGGCGTCCTTCCCAGCACCCAGCCCCTGCCGGCCCCTTCAAACAAACACACAAGAACACACAAGGACAGATGCAAATACAGGTACCTTCTCCTCCAATGAGAACTCCCTCTCAAACTCCCCTGTTTGCTGCCGCTGCTCGCAGCTGCCTGGCTGGGCGGCCGCTTTTATGGGCCCCTTGATCAGCCAAGCTCCGCCCCCTACTCAGGGCTCGGCGTCCTTCCCAGCACCCCGCCCCTGCCGGCCCCTACAAACAAACACACAATAACGCACAAGCACAGATGCAAATACAGGTACCTTCTCCTCCAATGAGAACTCCCTCTCAAACTCCCCTGTTTGCTGCCGCTGCTCGCAGCTGCCTGGCTGGGCGGCCGCTTTTATGGGCCCCTTGATCAGCCAAGCTCCGCCCCCTACTCAGGGCTCGGCGTCCTTCCCAACACCCCGCCCCTGCCGGCCCCTACAAACAAACACACAAGAACGCACAAGGACAGATGCAAATACAGGTACCTTCTCCTCCAATGAGAACTCCCTCTCAAACTCCCCTGTTTGCTGCCGTTGCTCACAGCTGCCTGGCTGGGCGGCCGCTTTTATGGGCCCCTTGATCAGCCAAGCTCCGCCCCCTACTCAGGGCTCGGCGTCCTTCCCAGCACCCCGCCCCTGCCGGCCCCTACAAACAAACACACAAGAACACACAAGGACAGATGCAAATACAGGTACCTTCTCCTCCAATGAGATCTCCCTCTCAAACTCCCCTGTTTGCTGCCGCTGCTCGCAGCTGCCTGGCTGGGCGGCCGCTTTTATGGGCCCCTTGATCAGCCAAGCTCCGCCCCGTACTCAGGACTCGGCGTCCTTCCCAGCACCCAGCCCCTGCCGGCCCCTACAAACAAACACACAAGAACACACAAGGACAGATGCAAATACAGGTACCTTCTAATCCAATGAGAACACCCTCTCAAACTCCCCTGTTTGCTGCCGCTGCTCGCAGCTGCCTGGCTGGGCGGCCGCTTTTATGGGCCCCTTGATCAGCCAAGCTCCGCCCCCTACTCAGGGCTCGGCGTCCTTCCCAGCACCCAGCCCCTGCTGGCCCCTACAAACAAACACACAAGAACACACAAGGACAGATGCAAATACAGGTACCTTCTCCTCCAATGAGAACTCCCTCTCAAACTCCCCTGTTTGCTGCCGCTGCTCGCAGCTGACTGGCTGTGCGGCCGCTTTTATGGGCCCCTTGATCAGCCAAGCTCCGCCCCCTACTCAGGGCTCGGCGTCCTTCCCAGGACCCAGCCCCTGCCGGCCCCTTCAAACAAACACACAAGAACACACAAGGACAGATGCAAATACAGGTACCTTCTCCTCCAATGAGAACTCCCTCTCAAACTCCCCTGTTTGCTGCCGCTGCTCGCAGCTGCCTGGCTGGGCGGCCGCTTTTATGGGCCCCTTGATCAGCCAAGCTCCGCCCCCTACTCAGGGCTCGGCGTCCTTCCCAACACCCAGCCCCTGCCGGCCCCTACAAACAAACACACAAGAACACACAAGGACAGATGCAAATACAGGTACCTTCTCCTCCAATGAGAACTCCCTCTCAAACTGCCCTGTTTGCTGCCGCTGCTCGCAGCTGCCTGGCTGGGCGGCCGCTTTTATGGGCCCCTTGATCAGCCAAGCTCCGCCCCCTACTCAGGGCTCGGCGTCCTTCCCAGCACCCAGCCCCTGCCGGCCCCTACAAACAAACACACAAAAACACACAAGGACAGATGCAAATACAGGTACCTTCTCCTCCAATGAGAACTCCCTCTCAAACTCCCCTGTTTGCTGCCGCTGCTCGCAGCTGCCTGGCTGTGCGGCCGCTTTTATGGGCCCCTTGATCAGCCAAGCTCCGCCCCCTACTCAGGGCTCGGCGTCCTTCCCAGCACCCAGCCCCTGCCGGCCCCTTCAAACAAACACACAAGAACACACAAGGACAGATGCAAATACAGGTACCTTCTCCTCCAATGAGAACTCCCTCTCAAACTCCCCTGTTTGCTGCCGCTGCTCGCAGCTGCCTGGCTGGGCGGCCGCTTTTATGGGCCCCTTGATCAGCCAAGCTCCGCCCCCTACTCAGGGCTCGGCGTCCTTCCCAGCACCCAGCCCCTGCCGGCCCCTACAAACAAACACACAAGAACACACAAGGACAGATGCAAATACAGGTACCTTCTCCTCCAATGAGAACTCCCTCTCAAACTCCCCTGTTTGCTGCCGCTGCTCGCAGCTGCCTGGCTGGGCGGCCGCTTTTATGGGCCCCTTGATCAGCCAAGCTCCGCCCCCTACTCAGGGCTCGGCGTCCTTCCCAGCACCCAACCCCTGCCGGCCCCTACAAACAAACACACAAGAACACACAAGGACAGATGCAAATACAGGTACCTTCTCCTCCAATGAGAACTCCCTCTCAAACTCCCCTGTTTGCTGCCGCTGCTCGCAGCTGCCTGGCTGGGCGGCCGCTTTTATGGGCCCCTTGATCAGCCAAGCTCCGCCCACTACTCAGGGCTCGGCGTCCCTCCCAGCACCCAGCCCCTGCCGGCCCCTACAAACAAAGACACAAGAACACACAAGGGCAGATGCAAATACAGGTACCTTCTCCTCCAATGAGAACTCCCTCTCAAACTCCCCTGTTTGCTGCCGCTGCTCGCAGATGCCTGGCTGGGCGGCCGCTTTTATGGGCCCCTTGATCAGCCAAGCTCCGCCCCCTACTCAGGCTCGGCGTCCTTCCCAGCACCCATCCCCTGCCGGCCCCTACAAACAAAGACACAAGAACACACAAGGGCAGATGCAAATACAGGTACCTTCTCCTCCAATGAGAACTCCCTCTCAAACTCCCCTGTTTGCTGCCGCTGCTCGCAGCTGCCTGGCTGGGCGGCCGCTTTTATGGGCCCCTTGATCAGCCAAGCTCCGCCCCCTACTCAGGGTTCGGCGTCCTTCCCAGCACCCCGCCCCTGCCGGCCCCTACAAACAAACACACAAGAACACACAAGGACAGATGCAAATACAGGTACCTTCTCCTCCAATGAGAACTCCCTCTCAAACTCCCCTGTTTCCTTCCGCTGCTCGCAGCTGCCTGGCGGGGCGGCCGCTTTTATGGGCCCCTTGATCAGCCAAGCTCCGCCCCCTACTCAGGGCTCGGCGTCCTTCCCAGCACCCAGCCCCTGCCGGCCCCTACAAACAAACACACAAGAACACACAAGGACAGATGCAAATACAGGTACCTTCTCCTCCAATGAGAACTCCCTCTCAAACTCCCCTGTTTGCTGCCGCTGCTCGCAGCTGCGTGGCTGGGCGGCCGCTTTTATGGGCCCCTTGATCAGCCAAGCTCCGCCCCTTACTCAGGGCTCGGCGTCCTTCCCAGCACCCAGCCCCTGCCGGCCCCTACAAACAAACACACAGGAACACACAAGGACAGATGCAAATACAGGTACCTTCTCCTCCAATGAGAACTCCCTCTCAAACTCCCCTGTTTGCTGCCGCTGCTCGCAGCTGCCTGGCTGGGCGGCCGCTTTTATGGGCCCCTTGATCAGCCAAGCTCCGCCCCCTACTCAGGGCTCGGCGTCCTTCCCAGCACCCAGCCCCTGCCGGCCCCTACAAACAAACACACAAGAACACACAAGGACAGATGCAAATACAGGTACCTTCTCCTCCAATGAGAACTCCCTCTCAAACTCCCCTGTTTGCTGCCGCTGCTCGCAGCTGCCTGGCTGGGCGGCCGCTTTTATGGGCCCCTTGATCAGCCAAGCTCCGCCCCCTACTCAGGGCTCGGCGTCCTTCCCAGCACCCAGCCCCTGCCGGCCCCTACAAACAAACACACAAGAACACACAAGGACAGATGCAAATACAGGGACCTTCTCCTCCAATGAGAACTCCCTCTGAAACTCCCCTGTTTGCTGCCGCTGCTCGCAGCTGCCTGGCTGGGCGGCCGCTTTTATGGGCCCCTTGATCAGCCAAGCTCCGCCCCCTACTCAGGGCTCGGCGTCCTTCCCAGCACCCAGCCCCTGCCGGCCCCTACAAACAAACACACAAGAACACACAAGGACAGATGCAAATACAGGTACCTTCTCCTCCAATGAGAACTCCCTCTCAAACTCCTTTGCTGCCGCTGCTCGCAGCTGCCTGGATGGGCGGCCGCTTTTATGGGCCCCTTGATCAGCCAAGCTCCGCCCCCTACTCAGGGCTCGGCGTCCTTCCCAGCACCCAGCCCCTGCCGGCCCCTACAAACAAACACACAAGAACACACAAGGACAGATGCAAATACAGGTACCTTCTCCTCCAATGAGAACTCCCTCTCAAACTCCCCTGTTTGCTGCCGCTGCTCGCAGCTGCCTGGCTGGGCGGCCGCTTTTATGGGCCCCTTGATCAGCCAAGCTCCGCCCCCTACTCAGGGCTCGGCGTCCTTCCCAGCACCCAGCCCCTGCCGGCCCCTACAAACAAACACACAAGAACACACAAGGACAGATGCAAATACAGGTACCTTCTCCTCCAATGAGAACTCCCTCTCAAACTCCCCTGTTTGCTGCCGCTGCTCGCAGCTGCCTGGCTGGGCGGCCGCTTTTATGGGCCCCTTGATCAGCCAAGCTCCGCCCCCTACTCAGGGCTCGGCGTCCTTCCCAGCACCCAGCCCCTGCCGGCCCCTACAAACAAACACACAAGAACACACAAGGACAGATGCAAATACAGGTACCTTCTCCTCCAATGAGAACTCCCTCTCAAACTCCCCTGTTTGCTGCCGCTGCTCGCAGCTGCCTGGCTGGGCGGCCGCTTTTATGGGCCCCTTGATCAGCCAAGCTCCGCCCCCTACTCAGGGCTCGGCGTCCTTCCCAGCACCCCGCCCCTGCCGGCCCCTACAAACAAACACACAAGAACACACAAGGACAGATGCAAATACAGGTACCTTCTCCTCCAATGAGAACTCCCTCTCAAACTCCCCTGTTTGCTGCCGC
>NW_027054107.1:0-16313 GCF_011386835.1 Chrysemys picta bellii
TTTCCCTGTGGTGAAGGTTCATTTAGTGAGTCATTTTGTTCTCCTACGTAAAATAGCTTCTACTTTTTTTTTTTTTTTTGGTAAATGCATAGCTGATTAAATCGCCAAGTAATTGCTGCTCAAAAAGAACAGTACTTTAAATCTCTTAGACTTTCTGTCTTTCAAATCAAACAGAGTTCAGTGAATCATTAAGCAGTTCAGTATATTAGAAATTTCAGTCATTTGGAAAAAAAACAAGAAATGCCTATTTCTTCCATTTTTGTTAAAGTTATTTTTGCTCTTACTTTTTATATATTCGACAGAATTAATGTGGCTAACTCTCGTGGTATGGCATATACTAATGATTAAGTATGAGGCAATCAAAATGTGGCGTTGTTTTCTATTTGTTAATGCAATGAAATGAGAGCCAGGACACTTCGGTTTTGTTCTTGAGGCTGCCCCTGACTTGCTGACCTTGAGACAGTCGTGTAACCACTTCTTGCTTCAGTTTGCTCATCTGCAAAAAATTGGAACAACAGTATAGAATCAGTATGAAGAATTCTGATTAATACACTGGTCACAGAGTCGTGTTTGTCAGCTTTTAATTGGCTATTTACTTGGAATGAGTTTGTAGGCTTAGACTTAAAAGCATATTTATTTAAGTGCTATATCTTTAATTATTAAAGATACCTTGATTAAAAGGACATGATTCTTATGTGTTTTCAGTCTAGATTACTTTTATTTTTTAAATTAAGTCTCTTATTCTATAAGATCTCAAAATTGCACCCCAGCATTGCTCTTCTCAGCTAAGCAGGACAACAGCTTTTGGGGCCAGATTCTGAGCTGGTGTAAGTCAGCACTTGATTTACACCAGACGAGGACCTTGCCAAGTTATTTTTAAAAGGCCAGATCTTCAGATACTATAAATTAGTGCAGTTTCTTAAAAATCACTGTAGCGATACCAGTTTACACCAGATAAAGATGTGGGCAAAAGCATTTAGAGCTAGATCTAAAGCTTACTGAAGTCAATAGAAACATTTCAGTGGACTTCAAGAAACTTTTGGTCAGACCTTTTTAACCCTACAGTGATGGGTATTACAGATAGATAGATGGACACAGAATCGTAATTTCTCCCCTATGGCATATTTGCACAGTTACCTATACCACATTTGCTAAGGTTGTTTATCAACAAATAATATGCTCCGATGTATATAGCTGCCCTCCTTTTTAATTCTCAACTTGTGGAGAGTACAGATCCCATCTGTCTATATTGCTGCTTGATTTAAGTAAAGCTGAGTGGCCAAAGGACTAAATGGCCATGGAGACCAAACTCTCCTCTAGAGATGGTTCCTCCAGGTGTGGGGAGCAATGGCACAATGGAAGAATGGTATGGAGAAGTTTGCATCACTACTGTACTTCCATTGTGGATAACAAGCCCAGTCCCGTGAGATGCTGAGTACCTCTTGCAAGGTGGTTAGCACCCTCAGTGCCTATTGATTTCAGTGTTGAGCAGTAGCTCTTAGGAGGGGCTCAGCCCCTTGAAGAACATAACCAGCACTTCTCAGGATGACACTCAAAGAGAGCACTTGTCTCCAGGACTGTCAATCCAGCACGTATGCTCAATATTGTTCACTTTTTGTAATACAATGTACCACTAAAGAGCAACATTTTTAAAATTATATCAAGAATTAAATTCCTACTTGACTCTCTTGAACTTGGTCCAGAGGTTTTGTGCTATTAAGATAATATGCCAAGCTGGGTTGCACTCCGTGTGGTTCTTGCTGCCTGCTGTGATCATTTAGCTGTCTGCTACTCATTTCTGTTGGATGGGCCGTTTAATGAATTGATATTGGTTTTCCCCCTTGGAAAGGTGTCTTACTTTTCACTTTGTGGCAAGGAGCTGCCATGGCATTTGTTTTTGCTTAGCCACACATCTTGTTACATGAGGTAATTGTGCATAATACTCTGAGGCACCTCAAAGAAAACCAAATTAAAGACCACATCCCTATGGGTAATATTGGTATTAAAACTATTTCCCTCCCTTCACTCCATTTTTATAGGTGTTTCTCATAAAGGAAAGGAAGCAGAAAACTCTCATACAACAAGCTTTGCAGGAGGAAATGTCCATAATTCATAGTTTTGCAAGTGCCATTATATGACCCAGTATCTCAATTACTCAGAAACTAAATGACCCTCCACTAATGAAAATAAATAACTCAATAAGGGAAGATTCTGCTACACTTACTCACACTGAACAGTACTCTATTGAGTGAGTAAATAAGCATAGCAGAATCTGGCCCTAAATTAAAATGGCTCTGGGGGAGGTCTAGTATAGAATAAATGTAAGGAACTTGCTGATTGGGGTGTGTTTTACCTGTCCCCCTGACCACCTGATCCATAGAGGATGGGAGTCTTTTTACTGCTGTCATCTTGAGTGCCTGGCTCTTCACCACTACTTGTGGAGACTTATTCTTCTAGCTGTGGATATCTCCAGTTCAGTCTCTGATGTCAGACAAGATGATGGCCTTCACAGCAACATAAAAGAGGTAAGATGTCATATAGAAATAGACCACTTTGGTCAAGAATCCTATTTCCAATAGAGACCAGTGTTGGATAATTCATATGACCTCCATCCTGCACCTGTTTTAGATGGTGGTTAGTTTTTGCCCTGAAGGATAAGGTGGATTAAGTGATTTGTCCAAGGCCAAGTAGGGAGTCAGTGGCAGAGCCAGTAACACAATCCTGATGCCCAATCCTCTATGGTAAGAACTAGATAAAATATCCTTTCTTGTCACACACTGACATTATTACCTTCTGTTTTTATGTTCCGCTGCCACTGAGTTTCCCTCATTGTTGCTTATTCCCTTCTTTATATGCTTCTATTAACTATACAGAGCAGGAGTTGTGTCTGGCTCAAAGGGAAGGTAAGAGGGCATAGATCCCAAGAGAAAGAGATGGCTACATAGTAAAATTATGAAATCCCTTAGCAATACTGAATTTATAAAAGGAAAAGAGCAATAACTTCAGAGGCTTTGATACCTTTGATTTTCTCTCCTTTTATCTAGTACATTCTTTTCTTTTTTGCTTTTCCATTACCTTTCCTCTGTTTCTAAGATTTATTTGTCCCCTCCGTACATTTCCCTTCTACAGTCACCCACCCACCTTCCCTCCCATTCAAACAAAAACGTGTTTTGAAGCTAATTAATCATGTTTTGCAATACATGCAGAGGTAGGAGGATTTGGGGCAGTACTAACTGGTATCAATTTGGTAAAATTATATTGCTTTTTATGATCGCCATGGGTATGATTTTGCTTTCTTCTAATTAAAGTACACAATATTCAGTCCATCGTGCAGGACTACATTTCCCCAGACACCAGGTAAAAGGTACTAACCCATCGGTCAAGGAATCAGAGACACTCAGATGTCAAAAATGCCAACTGTTTTTTTAAATTGACAATATTTTGTCTCACTTTAGTTAGAAAATACCTGGAGATGAAAAAAGGAAGTCATTTGGTAAAATGGTACTAGAACCAAAAGGCTGAATGGTTCAGGGAATTAATTGGTAAAAGGATATTTATCCTTTCACTGCTAGGTCACTAGTTAGGTCGGAAATGGACCAAACTCATTAGCATCTGTTGATTGTTTGATGGCTACCAAGCATAATGAGTGAGCTGGTAGAATTGGATCAGTTTGTAGTGGATAGGTGGCTTTATCCCAAATGGCAGTGCTTGGAACCTTGGTTGACAGTGTCAGCAGAGAGGCCAAAGACTGCATATGTAACCCACACACCTCCTGGGTGTGGTACTGTCTCATCTAGTGGCACCAAGACCACTTAGCGAGAGATTAATGCATCTGCTACAGCCTTAGCTAGCCGCCATGTGGCTTTTAGCTCATGCAGTAGAGGCTCATGCATTTAGCTGCAGAGGTCCCAGGTTCAATCATAGAATATTAGGATGGGAAGGGACCTCTGGAGGTCATCTAGTCCAACCCCCTGCTCAAAGCAGGACCTAATCCCCAACTAAATCATCCCAGCCAGGGCTTTGTCAAGCCTGACCTTAAAAACCTCTGAGGAAGGAGATTCCACCACCTCCCTAGGTAACCCATTCCAGTGCTTCACCACCCTCCTAGTGAAAAAGTTTTTCGTAATATCCAACCTAAACCTCCCCCCACTGCAACTTGAGACCATTTCTCCTTGTTCTGTCATCTGCTACCACTGAGAACAGTCTAGATCCATCCTATTTGGAACCCCCTTTCAGGTAGCTGAAAGCAGCTACCAAATCCCCCCTCATTCTTCTCTTCTGCAGACTAAATAATCCCAGTTCCTTCAGCCTCTTCTCATAAGTCATGTGCTCCAGCCCCCTAATCATTTTTGTTGCCCTCTGCTGGACTCTTTCCAATTTTTCCACATCCTTCTTGTAGTGTGGGGCCCAAAACTGGACACAATAGTCCAGATGAGGCCTCACCAATGCTGAATAGAGGGGAACGATCATGTCCCTCGATCTGCTGGCAATGCTCCTACTTATACAGCCAAAAATGCCGTTAGCCTTCTTGGCAACAAGGGCACACTGTTGAATCATATCCAGCTTCTCGTCCACTGTGACCCCTAGGTCCTTTTCTGTAGAACTGCTGCCTAGTCACTCGGTTCCTAGTCTGTAGCAGTGCATGGGATTCTTCCGTCCTAAGTACAGGACTCTGCACTTGTCCTTGTTGAACCTCATCAGATTTCTTTTGGCCCAATCCTGCCTGACAACAACCGGGGTCTGTCAGTATTACACATAGACAGAACCTTTCCACCAGAGGTGGTGCCTACAAGTTAGGGTTGAGTCACTTGGTGGGGCAGTGTCTATGGACAGCTCCCATATGTTGTACTTATTCTGTACATTAAACAGAGGTCATAAGTTTCTCCAACGTTTCATCAACACAAAACTCACTAAAAACATGTTCTGACAAGGCAGAAGGAACTCACATGTTAGTAATCAAAAAGAACGGATACTGCAGCATTGTAACTCCCTGGACCACATGGCTTCTGCCCATCTCATATTCCAAGCTATGCCAATTGCTTTTCATTCAGCCCACTCAGGTTGCTTTGATTTCATTTTGTGTCAGTGAGAAGCACCATTCATACCAGTCATCAAGAAAGAGTGTCTGCTTTTCTCATAGTAAAACTGAACTCATCTAAATTGCTGGACAAAATCCACTTCTTGGCTCTGCTAAAACACCGACTGGCTAATTAATTATGCTGCATCAAATTAGACTGCAGATGCTAATCAGAATTTTGATCTAGAAATAAATGAGTGTTAAAACACAGCCTGGCTCGCCATTAGGGCTAGACAAAATTTAGGGCCAAATATTTAAGAGAACTCATTTCAGCTTCTAAATTTGTAACCAGAATATTATTCCCTTAATCAGTAAAATGTTATTAAATGAAGGTGGTAATGACAGCACTTTGATACCTAACTACCTCATTTTAGGGCTGAATCAGGTAGTTATACATGTACCGTAAATGCGGGATGGAATCCTATCTGTGCTGCACTCAATGGGAATTTTAACAGTGATTTCAATGGGGCCAGGATCACTCAGTGTCTTTTCCACCTGCCGTAATTGCACCTTCAATTGATTATAGGAACCAAATTATGGGAATAAAATTAGAGGCTGTTTTTAAAAGGCTGCCCCATAATACATCCCATGCAGAAGTACCAACCAGATTCATTGCCCACCTCCACCGCTGTCCCCTAGAAGCACCAACGCAATGTGCTGCTTAGGGAAATGATGTCATCAGGTCAACAACTCCAATATGTATTTATTATTATTAATAATAATAATGATAATTAATCTATTTATCATTAGTGACTAGAAGCCCACATCATGGACCAGGATCCCTTTGTGCTGTTCAAACACGACTCCATTCCTGATGGTCCCTAAGATGCGCTGCTTTGTGGGCACTTTGGGGTTTTTCCCAGGGGTTTATGATCTGCTTTTAATTTTGTTTTAATCTCCTTGGTTGACAATGGTACCTCATTCCAGTCAGGAAGCCTCATAGTCTCTGCTGCATTGTCGTGCCAGAGCCATCCCAAGCTGGCTTTATTCAGCAACACAAACACAACACATCTTGAATCTTGACTGGCAAATTCAAGACCATTTTACCTTGGTATCTACTCCACTTCTGCAATTTGATTTAAAATTAAAATACTTCCTTGCTCCCCACAAAAGAAGCTACAGCATTAGAGATCTAATTAAATAACTTGTGTGAGCTCTAACATTTGGTTACAGAGGAATGAAATGCCATGGTCTAGTACTAAGAGAACAGGCACTTTTCTCAAACATCTTCAAGCCCTGGAGGGGGAGTCTGTGAGTATAAATATCCCACACTGTATTAATGGATCGCCCCTTTCTCCCCTGCATTTGTAGTTAGTCCCTGATTCCTCATAGGCACACAGAGGAAATGATTGGCCTGATTCTGCTCTTCCTCACACAAGTGCAAACCAGGCCTAACTCCACTCCGCTGAATTCAATGGAATCTTGCTGGTATAAATGAATGAGGGGAGACCCAGGTCTGAAATCAGGTCAGATTCTCTGTCACACATAGGAAGATTAATCCTCAGTACAAGAAATAGAAGGAGAGGAGCTCTGACCCCTTCGTCCGCTCTAGCCGCAACAAAGACATTTCTTGTCTGCCTTCATCATGTAAGCGGGGGAATGGTCCCGCTATTGTGGGGAACTTTCCTGGCTTCTGCACTACCCCGGTGAAGAGGGCTAGCGAAAGGATCCGAGTCCTCGCTCCCACTTCCTTTACCCAGAGGCCTCCCTGCCCTTGAGGACTCCCCTTCCACTTTCCTGTCAGGCAGAATCCTCATAAACCCCGACAAGGCTGGGCCCAGGATTCCTGGGGAGCTCGACCCCCAACCCTGCGGTGGTCACTCAGGACAGGGGCTAGGGTGTCCCCACTCCGGGGTACTCTCTCTGCACTGGGCACCTCCCTGACCCACTGATCATTTCATACAATTTAAAGTTGTTTAATTAACAATTAATTTTAAAAAAGAATAAGGAAAAATGGGAAAGGTCAGAGGAAAACACATCACCCTGCTCTGTGGCAGGGAACATTACAACCAGTGTCTCTGGAACGTCAGGGCAGTTCAGTCTGTTCCTTGTAGGTCCCAGGCCTGCTTCTCAGGCCCTAGCCGTGCTGCAGAGACGCTGTGGATTGGACACTTGCTCTGGCGGTGGCCACACGCTCTCAGGCTCTAGGTGGCAGGACCCTTTTTCCCAGCGTCGCCCCCGCCCAGTCGGGGTTATGATCCCCCTGCAAGTCTGGCCTGCAGGGCCTCTTGGCTGAGGTGTCTCCCTGCGCTGGGCCCACTGCCCAGGGTCCCCCTCACTCTCCCCAGCTGCTCACCGCACTCGGACTGCACACGGCTCCGGACTGCCCCAGCTCCGGCTCCGGACTGCCCCAGCTCCGGCTCCAGCTCCACTCTGCCTCAGCACGGCTGCTGCTGCTCCTCTGCCTTCAGCTCCCTGGGCTGCTTCTCTGGCCTCTCTGGCTCTGGTTGCTGCAGCTCTGCCCCCAGCACAGGTCTGCTCTGCAGGCTGCTTCTGTGACTCTGCTCCCAGCTCTGACCTGCTTCCTGGCTGCTTGTCTGGTCCCTCTGGCTCTGGTTGCTACAGCTCTGCCCCCAGGACAGCTCTGCTCTCTCTGGGCTGTGCTCTGGCTTTGGGGCTGCAGCTCTGCTTCCAGCAGCTTAGCTCGGGCCCCTGCTCTCTCCTTAGCTCGGCCCCACTCTGTCTGACTCAGGCCATTCCAGTTCACACGGAGGACGGGACCCACCCTGGCCTCCTGACTCTCTGATTAGCCTGCCCGCCCTGTCAATCAGGCTGATCTGGAGCATTGGCCTCTCCCCATTGCCCCTGGGGACTGTCAGTCTCAGGCTCCTGATTTGCCATCGACCCTTCCCCTTTTAGTGCTGGGAGCTAGCCAACCAAAACACCCCACTGAATGTTAGTAAGGGGGCAACAGTCCCCTTACAATCACAACTAAAAACTTTCCTCTTGAGACAACAAAGGACAAAGCAGGAGCTCACAGGCTAGTAATGAATGTCCTCAGCACCCAGAAAAATCAATACCCAAACAACAGAGAAAAGTAACTTTTCAGACTGTTGGGGATTCTTTAAAGAGTTCACTTTTCTGCAGCCATGGGAGGGCTGTCACTCTCACTCTCTCCTTATTAAGAGTTTAGCAGTGAAAACTCATCTGCTGCAAGTGCCCTGTTTGGTGGGAGGGGCTGACTTCTGTGTGGGTGACAGCAGCACAGCAGTTAAATGGGTTTCCTGTCTGTTCTTAGCTCGACAGTGGAAAAACTCCAAATTTCCTATGGTTTTCATTGTTGTCTCTTATGCACACTAGGGATACAAAGAAAGCCACCAAAACAGCTCATAGAAGCATGACGCACTTGCTTCATTGAGAGCACTACCAGGGAACTGATCTAGGGCACCGCATTTCAATGCAGCCAAATGATGGATAAAAGGTACAAGTAGTCCACACTTTAATGACCTGCTTGGTTGTGAAAGTAAACAGCATTGCCTCATGCGGCCTGCAGATTAGTCACACTTAGCAGACATAAATTGATGTTCTCTAGCATGAACTTCCCTCTGTGCAGCCCTTTCCGCACATCATATTATTTCCTGCACTTTCGTGGGTTTTTTGTTTTGTTCATTATTTTGCACTGGGCTGATTTATAAAAGTGATTTATGCAAGAATCATGGTGACCTCCCAGCACAATTTATATTTATGAGACTCTGAGTGGGAGGCCCACTGAACTGGCACATGTCTTATGCCACAGGGCTGTGACAATTAAGAAAATTGGGCTGCAGCAACTGCTGACTTTGCTGTACTTGCTCTAAAATAACCAGGTGCACTACAGAGCACTATTCATTTTAATCCTGTGCATACATTTTGTTCTTTGACTTCCTTAAAAAGCAGCTGAGGTGTAATGAAAACAGTTCTATGCTCATATAATCTATTTTCTATCATCCAAATCCTGAAATATTTACTTATTTCATACTGTCTTGACTTCTGAGACTTCAACAGGAGTTATGCCTGAGTAAGAACTGAGTTACCATTGAGTGAGGACCTCAGGTTTTGGACCAGAGGCACATGAGAAGGGGGTAGATACACCTCTACCCCGATATAACGCTGTCCTCGGGAGCCAAAAAATCGTACCACGTTATAGGTGAAACTGCGTTATATCGAACTTGCTTTGATCCACCGGAGTGCGCAGCCCCGCCCCCCCGGAGCGCTGCTTTACCGCGTTATATCCGAATTCGTGTTATATCGGGTCGCGTTATATTGGGGTAGAGGTGTATGAAAACTTTAAAATTCACAGGTGATGTACTTAAATAGTGGTTTAAACATGTTACTTTTCAAAAGCACCAAACTCCCACTGAAATCTACGAGGCAGCTATATGCAACTTTAGGCACCTAAATACCTTTAAAAATCTGGCCCCTATGTGACTTAGCTGAAGTTACACAGAAAGTCTGTAGCAGAGCAGTGTATTGGATTCTAGACACTCAAACTCCAGGCTAGAGCCCTAGCCAATGGACCGTTCTTCTCAGTATATGGCTGGATCAGCTCTCAGTTACACGAGCATAAATCCAGAATAACCCCACTGAAGTCAATGGAGTTATTAGAAGTTACTCTAGATTTACCTTTGGATAACTGAGATAAACTATTATGAGCTACAAGGAGTCCAATGGCACCTTAAAGACTAACAAATTTATTTGGGCATAAACTTTTCTGGGTAAAAAACCCACTTCTTCAGATGCATGTTGAGACATATAGTTATTAGATTTCCCTGGATCGGTTCTAGGGTAAAATTGGGAGAATCTGGGAAAAGCAGAATACTTCTTATAAAGAAGTTTGAGAAAAGAAGCAAAGAAAGGGTAGATCCCAACTGGAGACCTAAACACACAATGCACTAGGAAGCCTGAGCAGCCTTTTGTGAGTAAGAGAGACACAAACATTGAGATGGAGGAAGTTCAGAAAAAAACTATACATTAGAGCAGACTACACTGCACTGCTTCTTATCCAATTATCCAAATCCAAAGTGCAAAGTTAGACACCTAGGTTATAAAGAAGATGAATCCTATACAAATCCACTCCTGAGTTTCACAGAAAAATGCAGAGTGTCGATATGGAAGAACAGCTTCCAGAAATGAGTGTACCTCAAAGATTTCTCTCTTCTACAGCTATTCAGCATCATCTTCAAAGAAGAATCCCCCTTGCTTCTGGGGCTGAGTCCAGTGTTATGGAAGGATGCATAAAAAAAGGCAATGATAGTTTCCCTTCCTCGTCCAACTCTGCAGCTTTCCTAACATTTTCTTCATGGGTCTAGAGCGAGGCAGGGGTTTGTTTGAAGTGTTATTAACGAGCAACCTCATCTAAACCATGCCCAGGCAATTACATCATAATGACTGGGAGGTAATTTGAGCAGCAACATGCCAGTGCAGCTACCAGAAAAGCCAGCCAGCAATCCAGCCACAGAACCAGATGATGCTACTGCTAGACGAAAATGTTGCATAACTCCAGAATGCAGCTGGGCTCGGGAGCTATTGAAACTAGCCCCATATGGTGCAGCAGAAAGAGAAGACGTTATCCTGGGTCAAACCATTACGCAGGAAAAATCTTGATGATTTCAATGGGAGCTTTGCTTGAGTAAGAAATGAATAAAATCTTATTAAGAATTCTGGTATTTGGCCCAGTGGGTAAAATCACCCCTGGTTTAAGTAGGACTAAGTGGTGCATGGGCCTCATGCTAGCCTTTTGTACAAGGGTGACTGTCTCACAACATGTATAACTCACCCCCTAAGTCACACCACCAAGAATGAGTGTTGCTTTAAGCAATAACAGACCACAGCACATGTAGTCATTTTTGTCTGGTTAGTTCAGACCACATTTTGTTAACTGATCTCAAGAAAATAAAATCCCATCCTGACCCTTTGCTCTTTTCCAGCATGACCAGAAATAGTGGTTACCAAAGATTTCAAAAGAAAGCCGGTTGTCATGATGTTCCCAGCCAAATTTCACAGCCTCGGGAAATTCAGATATATTATATTGTCCATGTACAAAGAACAGCATAAACTTTCGCTCCAAATTACTTTTGGTTTAGATTAAAGAAAACAACAACAACAAAAAAGAAAGAGTGAAAGCGAAGGCCCCCCAAGCGAGCATTTTACTCTGTAGAAGCACATTACTCCTGAAGGAATCCTGTGCCAAAAAATTAAAAATTCTGTGCACAATATTTTAAAATTCTGCAAGTTTTATTTGTCAGTAAATAAATGAGGAGGCTCCAGCATGGACAGTGGGACCACAGGCTGCATGAAGGTGGGAGATTACCCTGCAACCCCTCCCCTCCCTCGGGACACAGACTCAGTGCTGAGGCTGCACCCGACCCCGTTACAGCACAAGGGCTGGGCCTGCCCCAGAAATACCCTGGGGCCCTGCCCCTCTGTGCCAGGTGCACTGAGTGTGGGGCAGTCAGGCTCAACCAGGCTGGTTCCAAGTGTAAAGGGATCCAGGTGTGGGGTGAGAGGGTTCTGTGTGGGACAATCTGGGTGCAGGCAGCTCAGTGGGGGTTTAGGTGTGGCAGGATCTGAATGCACAGAGTCTTGTTGTGGGAGATCCAGGTGCAGGGGCAATGGGACTCTACAGGGGCTTCCAGGTGAAGGTAGTAGGGGTTCAATGGGGGGTCTGGGTGTGGTGGTCTCAGTGGGGGGTCCGGGTGCTGGGGGCGTGAGGCTTGAGGGGGTGGGGATCTGAGTGCAACTAGTTGGGGGTCAGTGGGGTGGGGATCTGGAAGGATACTGAGCTTCCTGCAGCTGGGAGAGGTTTCTGGGCATGGGTCTGACACAGCCCCAGCCACTCCTTGCAGGGGAAGAGGATACTCCATCCTCTTTCGCCTCCAGTTCAGCCAGGACTAGCAACTGATCCTGGAGCAGGGTCGGAGCCACTGACTGGGATGTCCCCAGCCTTGTGGTGATTTACCTCTCCGCTGACTGCTCCAGGTGCCTGAAACAATGTACCTGCACTTCTACGGAGGGGTGCATGACTGCTCTTGCAACTTCCCTTTGCTACCCTGTCAGAAAGTAATTTTTCTGCAGGGAAGCAAAGAAATCTGCGGGGGACATGAATTCTGTGCACACACAGTGGCACAGAATTTCCCCAGGAGTAGCACATTCACTGCCTCTCTAAAGAGAGAAGCAGAGACACTGCACACTTACAGGTGCAGCGGTAGATATTTTGCTACTTGCAGTACCATCTACTCACAGAAAAGTGATGCCAGATCCTGATGCCGGATAATGTTAATGCCAGAAATCCCATGCTTCAGTATGTCCACGAATTGTAGTTTATTGGATTAAATATTGAATTATTGAATATTAAATATTGAAATATTATTTCTTGGATTAAATATTGATTATACATGCTATACCATATGGGTAGAGGACTGTTTCTTTCTCTACCTTCACATCTTCTTGACCAGCACCACCTCCCATCTCTTCTCCATGATTACATTGTCATAGCATAGCCATTTGAGCTTGTCTCTGGCTTTGTGACAGACAACATCATGGCATATCATCCAGAGAGATTTAATGTAGTGGAAATTGAAAAGATGTGTATGGACAGGCTTGTTGAAAACTGCTGGTTTTTTTTTACCTGAATTGCCTGCCATTCAGTGTGTACTCAGTCATGTTGCCATTGTAATATGCAGAAAAGCCCTACTGAATGACCGAGGAGATCCCAGGCATCTTCCCTCAAAACAGATTTTTATCTCATCTTCCCTCAAAACAGATTTTTATCAGATTAAATATCTGCCTTGTTTCAACTTGTGCATGGAGCAAAGAAGAAAAGGAAGATTCTAAGGCAAGTTCAAATAACGGTGTTCCTGTAACGAAGGTGAAATTCCCCAAAAATGAACTCTTGTGGTTGAAATGCTATAGATTTTAAAATGTGGGTGTAACACCTGCCTGTGTATTAGATGGGAGCATGACAAATTTAGCCAGTTGTAACACACAACTGCTAAACTAGGCCATATTTTCAGGATACTTATTTGCACTACCTCTGAGGAATAGTGGTCACAGTGTGTAGTGATTGCAGTATGGAGAAGGGACTGTAATAGTGGAGGCAAATGGAAGGTTCAGTAGGTCTGATGAAAAGATAGATGATCTCCTGTCCACCCTCACTCCAATATTACAGTTATAACTCCATACCAAATAAGCCAGCATTAAAATGACTCTGTGAGCCAGAAAACCTCCTCTGGACCTGTCCGTAGGCTCCCAACATTCTTCTGTAGGACATTTTCCTTTTTTGTTTCCATGTGTTTTGTTTTCCTCCAGATTTTCTTACTGGGTGTGGTAGCTCAGCTATGGATTTATGCATATTACTGGGCCTCCACCTAATGCGTTTTTCAGCATCACAGAAGAGAAGCAAAGTCAGCATTAGGAATGACTGTTGAGTGTTTCAAATTTCGTATGGTTTTGCCTACTCTAATAAAAATCCAGCAACATTGGAACCAAACCAGAGACCTCAAGTATCGGCTGTTTTATTGTTTCTGTCCCATTCAGACTGCACCCAATAGCAGTTACAACCTTGTTTGCTGTCAAACCAATAACCTCTCTCTGATCTTGAGGTAAAAGTCAATAGATGTCAGACTAATAACAAAACTTATGAGTAGATGAAACTCATTATTATTATTTATACTGGTTAGTGATTTAAGCCCAGAACTTTTAGGTTGTGGTAGTTAGGTCATTTACTAGCCCAAAGCAGCTAGAATTGTGTTGAGCTAGTGCATTTTGATTAAATATGACCCTAGAAGTTTTGATGGGCTGGGGGTTTGTTTGTTTAGGTTTTTGGGGGGTAGCTCATGTCTGGAATGGAATTTTGAAAATGCCCCCCATCTTAATAATCAGCTGAATGAAACTCTGGGTGTGAACAAACACCCTCTAACTTCATGCTAATTGGAATCAGGATTCTCATCTGAATTTTGCAGCTTGAGCCATCCTTATTTTTCACATGTTGTTATAATCATTTCAAAATGTACAAGCTTGTCTCTTCTGCCCTAACAGGATTTCAGGCTGAGTAATAACAGAATTTCAGACAAGGTTGTTAATGTTCAGAGTAGGAGTGGGAATAATAATTTAGAGGTTTAAAAAATCCCAAACATCAAGTTGAAATTGGTTTCCCAACTATTTCTTTTTGTTTTATTTCCAGAGGAAAGTATGTGCCTGATTTTGTATTGATTTCCACAATGCATCACGTCACTTGTAAATCACTCACTTCCTTTTACATGTGATGAGCATTCCTCACTAGATTTCTTCCACCACAGCACAGGTGCATTTTGGGATGAATACATTATACGAGCAAGGGAAGACTATTTTGTGAAACATTTAATTTATTAATTAATCCATTATTAACTAATGTAACAAGAAACATAGTGAGAGAGAAAAACAACTTTAGAAGTAGCCAGATGCCAGAAATATGCAATAAACACAGACCTGTTTTAGTATTCTACTGGAAAGGCAAAAAAAGGAGAAAGGAAGCAAATAAATGAGTCCCTTCTAGGACCCCCCTTTCCTTTTACAAATTCTTGTCCCTCCTAGTGCAAAAAATGAATCAATGAACGTTTTCCAGTGAAATTCTGGGAATCAGAAATTCTGAGTTCTGCACAGCTCCAAATAGCTTCCCTTATCCATAATTTTTTCCTCTTCAAAAATAGCACTTTTGCAGAAAATTACAGATGTACTGGGGGCCAGACTAGAAGAAATAACTTCAGCATCATAATTAGTGTTGGGCAAATCTGAAAGCTTTTTGATATTTATTTTGCTTAACTAGAAGAGTTCCTAAAAGTTCACCTTTGGAATGATGTTAGATGTTCATGAAAACTCCCTTTGGAAAAAAAATTACATAAGGAAGCAGTTTCTCAATAGCAACTTATTCATTTTATTGTTACACGTGATTAAGCGGGCTAAACTTTAGCTACCTCCTTTTTATAAAAAACCCATATAATATGACTGCTTTACTTCTAAGTTCCATTGTCTGCTGATACCACACATTTGCCTACCCTGCTCATAGAAAAATAAAGGAAGTTTGGGGTTGGAAGCCACAACTCATACTATTAACAATATTGCAGGCGTGGCCAACCTGTGGCTCCGGAGGTTAATATGCGGCACCTTACCTGATTCCAGCACTGGAGCACTGATTCCAGAGCTGGAACTATAGGTGTTAACTTTCCAATGTGCTGGGGGGTGCTCACTGCCTAACCCCCTGCTCTGCCCCAAGCCCTGCCCCCACTCAACCCCTTCTCCCTGCCCCTTCCCCTGAGCCTTGCATGCCCTTGCTCCTCCCCCCACCCTCCCATAGCCTCCTGCGCACGTGAAACAGCTGATTGCGGTGGGTGGCGAGAGTAGGCGCTGATTGGTGCGGGCTGCCAGCAGGCGGGAGGCACTGGGGGCTGAGGAGCAGATGGGGGGCTGCTGATGTATTACTGTAGCTCTTTGGCAATGTACATTGGTAAATTCTGGCTCCTTCTCAAGCTCAGGTTGGCCACCCCTGCAATACTGGGTTTGAGTAATGAGACCTTTAGATTTTCCTGTATTAAGAGGAACAGGGAGGCTCGTGAGAAATCACTCCTCTTTAAATAGCTTTATAAATAGAGAAAAAGAATGCAAGCCCTGGGAAGATCCGTAACGAGGCTTTGTCCAACATACTATTTAAAGGCTAGTTGTTCATGGGAATTTTTACAATGACGGTTACTATGTATGTAGAGAGACTGTTCTCCCACGACTTAAGCCTGATTATTTTCTTTCTTGAAAATTATGTTCCCATAACCTTAACTCTGGCCTTTAAGAGACAAAAGGGGAAATATATAATTATTCCACTTGCTTCTGTGAGGTTTTATTATGTCTCCATTAAAGACATCCTACAGCTCCTTTCAATGGTACTATGATGCTTAACCTTTCAACATAGTACAGGGATGGAGAAAGGAATGAAAACAAGGTTAAGAAGAAAATATTGCAAGACTACCTGCTTATAATATTCTTTTCTTCATAGCAAAATAATTGAATTTAAAAACTTATATCCAGTCTGAGCTACTGGCAAATTGACATATAAATCATCAAGAAATAACATGTAGCTGGAGTTTCCCCTCCAGTGTGACTTCTTAGTGTCTTGCTGATGCAGTCTCAAAATAAGATTTTTAAACTCTAATAAGACAACAACATATACCTGAGTCAGACCAAACATTCAGATGAAAACTCCAGTTCAATTGTCAACTTGGTCCCACCAGTC
>NW_027054108.1:0-16313 GCF_011386835.1 Chrysemys picta bellii
CCACCCCAGTAACTCAGTAATGGCTATATAAGTGTTCTTTCATGTTGCAAGTGTCAACTTTGATATGCTTAATAGATGAGATAGATCAGTCAATCGAAATGTAACAATAGAGAGACCTTTTCGTCATATCATGGCCACCATCTTGGAGACTAAATTAAGCTTTTAAAAGTCATATTATATATAATGACCTTGACTGAAAGGTATATTCCTACTTAGCAGATGTGCTGTGTATGTGTATTCTGCGTATAGTTGATCCAAATATTTCAACAAAAACAATCATTTCCAGCCAACTGTAATTCAGAATCATGCCTGCTTACTTAAGTGCTCTAAGGTCCTAATCCAACTTCCATTGAGTGTCTTTCCATTTATGTGAATGGATTGGGCCCAAAAATGGTTTAGGGAGGTACCAATAGTGGTTCTAGCTTGACGGGCACAGACCAGCATTCTGAAACATGTAAAATGGGTGTAGCAGGGGCTAACCTGGCCTACGCTCCCCCACAGCCTCAAGAAAATTGGGGTTCTGTGCCCCTGAACCCTACACTTTGGAGCTGTGCCCTATATGCACCAGGAAGCAGAGGGACCACATGAATAATATTGCCTTAGCTCATCTTGCTTTAGTAAGTTCTATTGTCAGAGAGAGGTGAACCTGGTTGACATAAGATATACATAGAGAGAGATGCTATACTTCAGGCTTACTTTGTGTGTGACAACTTCCAGGCCATCTCTATATAAGGCTGTTCACATTGTTAAGCTTTGATAGCTTATTAAAGAGTTAGAAATTTCATCTTCCCTAAAGAAGCCAAGTTACATACATTTTTCAATCTTTAAATGAAATGAAAAAGTTCCCCATTCAGCCCTCCCTGTGATAAGCCTCCAGTCAAGATTTTCTTGAAGTACATAAATTCTTAATTTGCTGTAGATAATGCCTACCAGATGATAGGACGACGAGCACAGTGAAAATTAAAGAACAACAGACTTAGAACAGATGTCATTAAGCACTTCTTCATGCAGAGAATCATTAACAGGTTGACTTCAGGCAAGGTTGTTGAGGCAGAAGAATGCCAACTGAGGTCATTCAAAAAGCTATTAGATAGCATCCTTCTGGAGCAGGTCAATTGTAAGAATGTCTATAGAGATGGGTTCAGAGTCTCACTTTGACTCAGTCTCGAAATGCATCGTGTGGTGTAATTAAACATCCTGACACACAATGGAAGCATACATTGCATTGTATCACATCCTCAAAGAAATATCACTTCTTTTCAGGAAGAGGTAGCTCGCCATTCTTGGCTCCCCCTGGGTGGCAATCTTATCAAGCACATCTCTCTTAATATGAAGCACAGTATGAATTTCTTGTGAGGTGGCTGCGGAGATGCAGAATGTGACTTGTGCACTGAATTACTCTAGTTAAAAATGATAAAGCCTAAAACACAGGGTCTTTTTTGTTTCCTCCAACTTCCAGCTTTCCTCCTCTTAATATTGGCAGATCCCATGTGCCAAACAATGCGCTCCATGGTGCTCTCTCTATAATACAGTGATGAATATGCATCAGCTAAACCAAAGTTTTCAGAAGTGGCCACTAATTGTTATGCTCTTTACTTATTTTTGTAATTTTTGCTATCATTCAAAGACAAGATGTTGTGGTTTGTTTGTTTTTTAAATGAGCCTTAAACTAAACTAAAAAGGAAGAAAATGAATTGCAGAAGAGACAGTAATTAACATTTTGACAATTGGAATATGTGAATAAATACATTTAAGCCCTTTGTTATGTTTTTGATATTCCTGATACATACTTAATTTTTCAGAGGCTGATCTTTTCTATGATGTTTTTTTCACCTCTCTCAGGAAAATGAGCTTAAAAAGTGAAAGAAATTCCCCAGCGAGAAGTAAATTTGTTACAAGATAGATCAGGTTTCTTAGTCCCACACAGCACCCCACTTTCACCGGTGGTCCCTACCCTTCTATAAGTCATCCCTTTACCCCTCCAGCCTTTACAGTAGCACAACACCTGCTACAACACAAAACTTTCACTCTGAACTTTCACTTTTCCATGGGAAAAGGACACATCTTACAGTCTGCAAATGCTCCGATGTCAGAGATACACATATTGACACAGCTGAGGTAGGAGTTAAGGTTGTGATTTCAGTCTAAAATGTAACATGCATCACCTGAATTCTTCAGTACCACAGCCATCTCCTCTTCTGATGTCACATAGTGAACTGATGTGAATGTATTAGTGCCCTGTGCAGGCATGTCAGACCCGATTAGAAGTAATTATTCTTCCTCCCAAGCTAGTAGAGTTGCCCCTTCAGCATCTTCCATTTAAAACCTTTACATTGGCCTCCTATTAAATTTTGTATTGATTTTAAAGTTCTTACTTACCCATCAGGCATGTAATGGTTGTGGGTCCAGCATACTTGACGGATCTGCTGTCAACGGGTTTTTTCAGTCATTCAGAGGTCAGAATCAGCTGGTTACTTAGTTGCCCTAAGTTTGACATTGGGAGCTACAGCATTCTGTAATTATGCACTTGGATTGTGGAATTTACTTCCTGTTGCTGTTCAAAATGCCCAGTGAAGAACCATTATTCTGCTGAAGTTTTAATGGTCCTTAAATATTATTTTGAATATGACTGATTGTGAAGTGCCTTGTGTATCTTGAAGGGAGGTATTTTGTTGCTGATAGCATGCCAGGAAGGTGTATAGAGCCTGCCGTTTCCAATTTCTGGTAGTGTTTCATATGTGATTGCTTAATAAACTGGGCTGAGATTTTCAAAGCTGCCTAAACAATCTGGAAACCCAATACCTGTTCATTTAAGTAGCAACTGGATATCCAAATTCCCGAGGCACTTCTGACAATCCCGCTGAGTATGTATTCATGAGTTAGAATGGCAAATGTATAAACCAGTGTCTGTGCACCAAATGACAATATTGTTGTCCCCTTTTCTGTCCCATTCTGACATCAATTTTGCACCTCCACTGACTGGTAGCAGATGTCTGGGGCCTTGCAGGTTGGTGTCTCATTGAAGGAGGCATCAGTGACATAGAATCTGGGTTTATTCTAAGTGTAACCTGCTTCATTTATACACACATATACCAGTCCTGGAATGAGATGATCAAACAGCATGCAGAGTATTCCTTTCTCCTAGGAATCTCAGTCCACCATCAATGCCCAGTTTCTACACAGCAACTCTGCCTCCAGAATTGAGTAATCGGAGCCCAAGGCAGAAAGCAAGCTCTCCTGCTGCTCACATCACTTCTTCTCTCCCAAAGGCGCATCTATACAGAAAACGTGCGTAACCCAGATCCAGCAGCCACACAGCATGTCTCCCCAGGAGTCAATACTTGCTTGCACACTAAGAAAAAGGACTTGGATGACTATTTGTAAGTGCACTGCCTAGTGACACCTGCTATAACAATAAATATCTATTTCGAATAATAGTAAAGTTGAGATATCTACAACATCTGTCTAGAAGAACAGGAACAATTCATTCCGAAGGGGATAAAACTAGGCCTGATCCAATGACCCTAAAGTTTGGATGCTGCTCCAGATCTTGTCTAGGATGTCCCAATCCTCTCGAGTCTGCAAAACTAGATGTAGCTCTTATGAAAGCAGCCCTCCTTGTGGCATTTGCTGCATCTGAGGTCAGCCAGAAGCGGATTATATTACTATTTTATAATATGATATCCATCACAGCAATTTCCCTGGGCTGCTTCTGCAATTGCACTGTCCCTCGCTGACTCTTCCTCAGGGCAAGATGTACAGTCTCAACCTTGCCCATAATGTGTATTATACTATGTTTTACAGCCTTCAGGGGCAATTTTAGTTTAAACTGTAACTCTTGTTTCTCGGAGGGGAGGAAAGGAAAGGAAAAGCAGGTTGCACAGGTGGGCCCTCATCAGCATAACCTGAGCACCTCATGATCATTTAATGGATTTTGTCCTCGCAGCATCCCTGGCAAGTAGAGAAGTATTTTCCCTGTTTTTACAGAGGGGACACTGAGGCACAAGGCAGATTAAGTGACTTGCGCAATGGCACATGGGGAGTCTGTGTCCAAGCCAGGGATTGAGCCCAGGTCTCCCAGCTGAGTGCTCTACCCCACCCACTAGACCATCCTGCCACTGAATTTAATCTCTCAAGGCAATCTCCAAAAGAAAATCTTTGTATTCTCTAAACTGCATTTATTGACCCAGTCATATACAGTGAAACTCTTGCATGAATTCCCAATAAAGCAATAAAACGTATTCAGTGGCAAAGATTATGTTAACACAAAGGTCAGGTAGCTTGGTGGTATGTTGTTCCCTGGAAGAATGGTGAGTTGAGTAAAACTCAAACTTCTGAAAACCAGGAAATGCACAGTTAAGGTTTCCCATGCAACTTTAACTCTGCCCTCTTTCAGCAATGCCCCAATACACCCCATTAACATACACACCTTTGCTCTGCCAACCCAAATGTTGCTGAAATGTACAAGCTCTTCACCTCCTCTTACAGCCCATTAACTCTTACCCACAGGATTCCAGGTTACACTATAAAAGAAGAAAAAGAAAAAAATACAAGAAGAAAGGCTGCTCATGCCACGTTCCCTGGAACGTAACTAGTGAAAGTTAATTGGTTACACTCCAGGTGCTGTCAGTATTGGATGTACTGACACTAACTGGTGGAGGCGGTAGTTGGGCCTACTTGGTAAAGGTGTGTTTGTGATATGAAGGCACATGTGAATTACTTGGAGGTGTGTGACAGAGCTGTGATTGTGATATGAGGTTTCGCAGTGTGTGTGTGAGCAAAGGGCGGAGGTGCATGTGTGCCTTCAGGATGCACCATGCATCATTTCTGCGCAGAACTGTGTAGGGTATGTCAGTAGCAGGGCATGGGGCTTTTGTTACAAAGTACACTGTCAGCAGTGAGTAGGGTTGTCTGACTCACTCGCTCATTTTCACCGGGCTGGGGCACAGGGTTGGGGTCCCGGGGTTGAGGGCTCGGCTGAGGGTGCGGGCTCTGGAGTGGGGGCTGGGATGAAGGATTTGGGGTGCAGGAGAGGGCTCCAGGGTGGGACTGAGGGGTTTGGAGTGCGGGAGGGGGCTCTGGGCTGGGGCAGGGAGTTGGGGTGTGGGGGAGGGGTGAGGGCTCTGGCTGGAGGTGCGGGCTCTGGGGTGGGGCTGGGGATGAGGGGTTTGGGGTTCAGGAGGGTGCTCCAGGCTGGGATTGAGGGGTTCTGAGGGGGTCAGGGGTTTAGGCTACGGACGGCGCTTACCTCAAAAAGCTCCCGAAAGCAGCAGCATGTGTTGTCACCCCCCCTCCCCTGGCTTCTAGGCAGAGGTGCGGCCAGGCCACTCTGAGCGATGCCCCATCTGCAGGCACCGCCCCACAGCTCCCATTGGCCATGGTTCCCAGCCAATGGGAGCTGCAGAGCCGGCACTTGGGGCGGGGGCAGCGTGCAAGCCCCCTGGCTGCCCCTACGTGTAGGAGCTGGAGGGGGAACATACTGCTGCTTCCAGGAGCCGCGCGGAGCCATGGCAGACAGCCTTCATTAAGCCCCGCTGCACCACCTACCGGACTGTTAACAGCCGGGTCAGTAAGCTGACCAGAGCTGCCAGGGTCCCTTTTCGACCGGGCATTCCGGTTGAAAACCGGACACTGGTCAACCCTAGCAGAGAGGTGGAATATGAGAGGATTCTAATGCTTTAATGATGGTTAAGTGAAAATGTAGGTTGGCATGGCAATCAGTGAGTAAGTGAAGGGGAGCTGTAAACAGCTGTGAAGTGGTTCTTAAATTGTACCTGTACTATTTTTCTTGAGAAGATGGCTAAGTGTGTGAGTGTACACCAGGGTCTGGAATCTCTTGAATCTTACAGTGCCAAGGGCCAGTGTGAGTATCTGCTATGCACATATTGAGGCATTGCTCAAAATGTTGTAGAGGGAAGGTGGTGTGGGCATCCTCTCTTCCCCCACCCCTTTTTTGTCCTTTAAGAGTGTTAGCTGGAATCCTGTGCGTGAAGGTGAATGGGTTGTAAAAGGAGGAGAAGAGGGGGGGTTGTACTGTGGGATTGGCAAAGTAAAGGTACATGTGTTAAAGACGTGGATTGGGGCATCGCTGAAAGAGGGCTGAGTTAAAGTTGCATAAGCAACCTTAACTGTGCATTTCCTGGGTTTCAAAAGCTTGAGGTTTGCTCAACTCAGCATTCTGCCATGGGGCGACATGACACCACGCATCCTGAACTCTGTATTCATGTAGATTTGTGCCATTGGATTTCCTAGTTTTTAAAAACAAAACCAAAAAAAAGGGAAGAGATATGTTATAGGTAGTAGCTAATAGTCATTTAGGAAGCTGTATATCTCATGTTCTTCAATTTGCATACCCAGCCAGCCAACCCTCTCCCCCCACATCACCTGGCACCACTAGCCCTGCTTCAGCCTACCTCAACAGGCATGCCCCGACCCATTCACTGTGCCCCCTCCCCAACATGGCCCTGACCCCACTACAGTCCCTAGGCCACCCCACCACAAGCAAAGAATGCATTTCCCTTAAGTCTTCACTCACTGGTATACAAGCATTTCTAGGGCTGTTACATCCTCTCCACCTACAACCTGCCTCACACACAGTGTCAAGAGCAAAGGACAACTCTGTTGCAATGGAACAGTGTTCCTGGTTGTGTTTCAGAATGGTTGGAGGGTAGGGGCTGTGGCTGGGCCAGCAAGAGAAGTCACAGACAGGGTTTCCATTCCAAAATACTGACTTTTATGTTTGAGAGAAAGATCTTCTGAGCCCTGTCCAATAGGTGTACTGGGGAACAGTGAGCTGTCTGCTTGTAATTAGGGCTGTTGATTAGTTGCAGTTAACTCACGCGATTAACTCAAATAAATGAATCATGATTAATCACACTGTTAAACTAGGGCCACCATATGTCCGGATTTCCCCGGACATGTCCGGCTTTTCGATCTATAAATAGCCGTCCGGGGGGGGATTTTTAAAAATCTAAAAATGTCCGGGATTTCCCCCCGGTCGGCTATTTATAGAAAGAAAAGCGGCGGCCAAGCGCCACAGGGCACCCAAAGCCCCTTCCCGGCTCCCCCCATCCCCTGCAATCTTACCACGCTGTCCGGCCCCGTAGCTGTCTTCCCCCTCCTCCACTCCCCTGAACGCTCCGCCCACCTGCTCCTCCCCCTCCCCTGCTTTCCGCGAATCAGATCTTCGCGGGAAGTCTGAAAAGAAGCAGGGGCAAGTGGGAGGCAGCAGCAGGTAAGCTGGGGCGGGGGGCGCAAGGAAGAGAGCTCTGGGGAGGCGCGGCCCTGGCGAAGCGGTTCCCTCCGGCCCGGGCTGAGCGGCGCCCGGCGGCCCCAGCGGCTCCGGCCCCGGTTCCGGCTCCAGCCCCGGTTCCGGCCAAGCATGCCAGCCCGGCACCGTCCGAGCAGCCCTGCCCCGGCCCGGCTCGGGCCCCAGCAGTGCCGACCCTGGTTCTGGCTGAGGTGCCGGCCCAGCCCCGGCCGAGCACCTCTGGCCTGGCCCCAAGCCCCGCAACCCCGGCCGGAGCTCCGGCCGAAGCACAGCCCGATTCCTGGGCTCTTTAAAGCCGGCCCTGGTCAGGGGACAGGGAGTGGGGGTTGGATGGGTTGGGAGTTTGCGGGGGGCTGTCAGGGGGGCAGGGGTGTGGAGAGGGGTTGGGACAGTCAGGGACAGGGAGCAGGGGGGGTTAGATGGGTCTGGGGTTCTGGGGGGGCTGTCAGGGGGGCAGGGGTCTGGAGGGGGTTGGGACAGTCAGGGACAGGGAGCGGGGGGGTTAGATAGGTCAGGGGTTCTGGGGGGGTAGTCAGGGGGGCAGGGGTGTGGAGAGGGGTTGGGACAGTCAGGGACAGGGAGCAGGGGGGGTTAGATGGGTCTGGGGTTCTGGGGGGGCTGTCAGGGGAGCCGGGGTGTGGAGAGGGGTCAAGGCAGGCAGGTAGCAGAGGGGGTTAGATGGGTCAGGAGTTCTGGGGGTCCTGTCAGGGGCGGGGAGCAGTTGGATAGGGCATGGGAGTCCCCGGGGGTCTGTCTGGGGGCGGGGGTGTGAATATGGGGTGGGGGTGTGGATAAGGGTCGGGGCAGTCAGGGGACAGGTAGGGTCGTAGGGGGTTCTCGGGAGGGGGCAGTCAGGGGACAAGAAGCAGGGCGGCTTAGATGGGGGTGGGATCCTAGGGGGCAGTTAGTGGCAGGGGTCCCAGGAAGGGGCAGTCAGGGGACAAGGAGTGGGGGGGGGGTTGGAGGTTCTGAGGGGAGCAATCAGGGGGTGGGAAGTGGGAGGGAGTGGATGAGGGCAGGGGCGGGGCTAGAGCGGGGCTCCTCCCCCCCAGTGTCCTCTTTTTTGCTCGTGGAAATATGGTAACCCTAGTTAAACAATAGAATACCAACTGAAATTTATTAAATATTTTTGGATGTTTTTCTACATTTTCAAATATATTGATTTTTATTAGAACACAGAATACAAAGTGTACAGTGCTCACTTTATATTATTATTTTTATTACAAATATTTGCACCGTAAAAAGATAAAAAATAGTATTTTTCAATTCACTTCATATAAGTTCTGTAGTACAATCTCTTTATTAAGAAAGTATAACTTACAAATGTAGATTTTTTTTGTTACATAACTGCACTCAAAAACAAAACAATGTAAAACTTTAGCGCCTACAAGTCCACTCAGTCCTACTTCTTGTTCAGCCAATCGCTAAGACAAACAAGTTTGTTTACATTTACAGGAGATACTGCTGCCTGCTTCTTATTTATGTCACCTGAAAGTGAGAACAGGCGTTCACATGGCACTTTTGTAGCCGGTGTTGCAAGGTATTTACATGCCAGATATGCTAAACATTCGTATGCCCCTTCATGCTTCAGCCACCATTCCAGAGGACATGCTTCCATACTGATGATGGTCGTTAAAAAAATAGTGTGTTGATTAAATTTGTGACTGAATTCTTTGGGGGAGAATTGTATATCTCCTGTTCTGTTTTACCCACATTCTGCCATATATTTCACGTTATAGCAGTCTTGGATGATGACCCAGCACGTTGTTCATTTTAACACCACTTTCACAGCAGATTTGACAAAATGCAAAGAAGGTACCAATGTGAGATTTCTAAAAATAGCTACAGCACTCAACCCAAGGTTTAAGAATCTGAAGGGCCTTCCAAAATCTGATCAGGATGGGGTGTGGGGCATGCTTTCAGAAGTCTTAAAAGAGCAGCACTTTGATGAGGAAACTTGACCTGCTGGTGGCAGCTGACTTAGATGATGAAAATGAATATACATCGGTCCGCACTGCTTTGGATTGTTATCGAGCAAAACCCGTCAGCAGCATGGACGCATGTGTCCTGGAATGGTGGTTGAAGCATGAAGGGACATATGAATCTTTAGTGCATCTGGCACGTAAATATCTTGTGACGCTGACTACAACAGTGCCATGCGAACTCCTGTTCTCACTTTCAGGTGACATTGTAAACAAGAAGCAGCCAACATTATCTCCTGCAAATTGTAACCATATTTGTTTGTCTGAGAGACTGGCTGAAGTAGGACTGAGTGGACTTGTAGGCTCTAAAATTTTACATTGTTTTATTTTTGAATGAAGTTCTTTTTGTACATAATTCTACATTTGTAAGTTCAACTTTCATGATAAAGAGATTGCACTACAGTACTTGTATTAGATGAATTGAAAAATACTATTTCTTTTGTTTTTTACTGTGAAAATATTTTTAATCAAAAATAAATATAAAGTGAGCACTGTACACTTTGTATTCTGTGTTGTAATTGAAATCAATATATTTGAAAATGTAGAAAACATCCAAAAATAGTTAAATAAATGGTATTCTATTATTAAGAGCACGATTAATCACGCAATTAATTTTTTTAATTGCTTAACAGCCCTACTTGTAATGTTTCTATACCACACAGTACACATCTTGGTGTCACTCATGCACCCTCCAATTTCCCCATTAATGTTCTTCCAACACTGAATAGTTTCCATATTGTCACTTTAGCAATTATTCAGTCACTCGGTGTAAGAATCATAGAATATTAGGGTTAGAAGAGACCTCAGGACGTCATCTAGTCCAATCCCCTGCTCAGAGCAGGACCAACACCAACTCTCCAGGGTGAAAACTGACCATTTATTCCTATCCTTTGTTTTGTGTCTTTTAACCAGGCACTGATCCATGACAGGATCTTCCCTCTTATCACAGGACTGCTTACTTTGTATCTCTAATATCTCTCTCTCTATGAAAGAAGCTTTGTAGCCAGTCCATATCTGGTACAGAAGCCTGACCTGCTAGTAGCAGCCCAGCGATCTACCATGCACAAGGTGTATACAAAAAACCCCACCCTAGACCCTCCTTACGCACACCAAGTTTTAAAGGGATCTGACTAAACACATCGATTTCAGAGGACTTAGAAAGGTCACCCTTTAAACAGAAGTCGTGATGCAATCTTAACTACAGTGGTGCTTGTGCACGCACCACTATAATTAAAAGAATAACTTTGCAGTGCAAAACTCATTCTACAGTGCAATAAAATATTAGCTCAGTAACAGAAAGATCTGCTAAATGAATGCACTTCTTTCCCTTTGTCAGAAACTACAGCACCAGCTCAGATGAAACCCTGGGCAAACAATACAATTTTTCTGCAACAAGGTTATCCATTTAACAAATCACCACTGTGGGTTCTACAAACATTTATTCTTGCTAGACTGAGTAACAGTTATTTCTATTGTAATTTCATAAAGTGGCAGAAGCTACTACATTGCAAAAACCAGTAGATGGACTGAGACTGAATTCAGTAAGAAAAGACGTATCTTAGTAACTGACTTGATTGTCTAGAAAATTTGTCTTCGCAAATAATGTCTTTTTATGTTAGGGTGGGGAAAGTTTTTCCCCCTTTAGAAAACCCATTAACATCTGGAATTTTCAACCAAAATATCCATAAAGCCAGGCCAGAATTTTTAAAAGAAAAATATCCTGTATATTCTAAAGTAATATATTTTCCCATCTCATTAAAAGGCAGAAATCTATCTTGGGTTTTATATGCCCTTCCTCATTACAAGACTGTTTATATAACAACCTCTGCTAGATTTCAGCTCTGCTTGGACTTACAGCTATTGAAAAATCATATAAAATCCTTTCCTTACACTTTCAGACTATGTATCTAATATTTCATTATTTATGATAACAGTTCAACTTTTAACATCACATGCCAAAGAAGGCAAAACATCCTTTTAATTTTTTTAAACAAAATTTAACACTTTATTTTACCTCAGAATTTCAATCAGCTAAGGAACCAATACCAGAGAAAATACAGTGCAGGCAATCAAGAACATAATATAGTTTCAGCAAATGCTTTCAAGGATGGAAAGCTACTGAGGAGCTTTTTAAGCTAACACTTCACGTTAAAGGTACATTTAACTAAAGCCAAATTGCGGGGGGGGGTCCAATGAAAGTCCATATGACACAAACATAAATACCAAACAAATTCATTTTGATGGGTGTTGTTACAAAGAATACAGGAGGAGACGTTTAAATTCTTATTGCTTTTTTCTTTTGATGACTGCTTTCCCAAATATGCCTTTCCACACCCAATTGTTAACCCCAGGAAGGATTCCAATCTAATGTCTCATATAAGGGCATATATTCTGCTGCCCTTGCTCATGCTGAGCAATGCACTGATCTTAACAGTACTAACTGCAGAATAAGGTGCTTCTCAATGCAAGGGCAGCAGAATCTGGCCCAGAATTAATATGGGATGCAAATGCTTTGACAGGATTGACTACCTCTTAATGGAGAAAGTGCCTCATATATACCTCCCTTCACACTGGCAATTGCATTCCATGGCATCTGCAATGGTGGATTAAATGCAAAGTAATAGTGGGAAGGTATTTATAATATTGTTAATTGGATTTTAATGTAGTTTAATGGAAATGAGAAGGAGGAGGTAGCAGCGGTAGCAGTATCATGTTACTGGGCCCCAGACCATGGTTTGAGAATCTTTGATGTATAATATTTTACATCCCAAATTCAATATTAGAAGAAACATACAGCACTGTTGATTTTTGAAAGTATATTATATTTCATATTATATTTTCTTAGACTGTAAGCGCTTTGGGGTTTTTTTGTTCTGTGGCTGTACAGCTCCTAGCACCCTGGGGCTCTGGTCCACAACTGGAGCTCCTAGGTGCTACTACAATACAAATAATAAATAAAGAATAATACATTGAAGGACCAAACATAATGCTGATATGAGGCTGGGATAACAGAGCCTTTGTCTGTTAGTGACCCCTTGTGGTGTGATGGACAACTACACCAACCTGCTTCCATTCCCCTTAGGTTGTCTGGCCCAATTCTGTGTTTGTCAAGCCCTTGTTATTACCTGAGTTGGTCTGGGAAAGGTCCAAGAATGATACTTTAAAAAGATGGTGTCCCTTCTTGATATGGGGGATCAGTTTCTCTGAGCTCAGGCTATAATACTGGGCATGGGTCTGTTCTCACTGCAGCGTAGATCTGAAGCAGCTATAAAAACATCAGTGGAGTTACACCAGATGTACACTGGTATAAGCAAGAATTTGCCATATTGTGATTAATTACAGCATATCTGGCTTTTCTCATTTAGTAAATGGTATTAATTATTATTAAATGGGAGTGTGTTGCAATCAACAACTTATCTTTGGAGAGATTTCCTGACTTTCTTACCACACCACAATTATGTACTACTGATGGTCATGATTAAGCTAAACCTGTGTTACATATCCCATTAAATACCTAGAGATTAGATCACTTTCACTTTAAATTTGAAACAGGCCCTTTACCTCTATGTCCTGTCATGAATAACCCTGATTTTCACCCAGGGAAAAATGAAGTTTCTTCTCTGGGAAAAACAAGGTATATGTTGCCAGGTCAATGATTTTTCATTAACTCATTTCTACATACCAATTATCGCATGTTTCCTCTGTGCGTATGTTCAGTTCATTCTCTTTCTATGAGCTCTTCTTGGAAAGGAGATGGAATCTCTCACTCCATACATTATTGGTTTCATTTATTAGAGATTCAGGCCAATCCTAATCCTTGATTTTAATACTTTATATACTTCTTAATCAGCATGCTACACCTGGGAATCCTTTAGACTTGCTTGGAGAAAAGCTACACAGCATAATACACAACTTGAGGTCTGGAAGGGATAGTTTTCAGTCCATTACGTTTGTCAGTGGTCTGTGAGACCTCATATGAATATGCCATCATGTGCCAGCAATGCCCGTCTGACATGTACATTGGCCAAACCGGACAGTCTCTATGCAAAAGAATAAACGGACACAAATCTGACATCAAGAATTATAACATTAAAAAAACAGTAGGAGAGCACTTCAGTCTCCCTGGATACTCAATATAAGACTTAAAAAGTGGCAATTCTTCCCCCCCCCCAAAAAAAAAACTTCAAAAAACATACTCCAACAAGAAATTGCAGAACTGAAATTAATTTGCAAACTGGACACCATCAAATTAGGCCTGAATAAAGACTGGGAGTAGATGGATCACTACAAAAACTGATTTCCCCCTGCTGATACTCACACCTTCTTTTCAACTGGTTGAAATGGGCCTCATTGATTACATTGAACTCATTAGCACTACAAAAGTGATTTTCCTCCCTTCTCGTCAACTGTTGAGAATAGCCCACTTTCACTTTAATTATATTGGCTCATTAGCACTGACCCCCACACTTGGTAAGGCAACTCCCATCTTTTCATGTGCTGTGTATTTATACCTGCCTCTGTATTTTCCACTCCATGCATCTGATGAAGTGGATTATAGCCCGCGAAAGCTTATGCCCAAATAAATGTGTTAGTCTCTAAGATGCCCCAAGGACTCCTTGTTGTTTCTCCAAAGCCCTTATTTGCTATGATAAAGGCGTTATATTGGGTGCTCTCCAGTCAAAGCTATGTCCCACTTTTATATCCAAGGACAGAACTTGCTCCCATTGTTTCTGGGATGGGTCCCACATTTTTGAGCATTGACTGCAGAGGTGCAAGAAAAGTGACCAACCAGCCAAATCCTGCTCCTAGTGAAACACTTTTTGTGTTTATGTGACAGCCACCCTCTTGGACAGCACATTGGGGGTTAAACAAGGGATATCTAAAGCTAAACACCTAAGGCTCTGTAACTGGAGCTGTAACAACTCACCCTCTGTGGACTGGCCCAGAGGGGAACCTGTAATACACACTCACCTGGGGATTACCTTTACAACAGCTGCATCCTGTCTCTTTGCTTTACCCTCCCGTAAGAGCTCTCCTTGCTGGGAGTGTGAGCACTGATGATCATGTGTTTATTGATTCTACCCATGAAAACATTTACTCTCTAGTCTTCAGTTGTCCCTTCCCGTGACACACACTGGCAAAAGGATTGATCTGTGCTTGATTTAACAAAGCCAGCTGTTGCCAGGTTGTGTCACATCCACAACCTTTGCACAACTCTACCAATGAAATATTGCTTGGATTATGGAATGAAACTACCTGGAAAATCATGCAAATGAGTGTGACACACTCTAACAAGTAAATTAACATAGTAGCTTAGGACTATAATATTTCAGTAATTATGTTATTGGCAACGTCTCCAAGCACCATATGTTCCTGAATGCTGATAAACCAAGTGCATTTAACTCAGGGCATTTATGAACTATTTGGACTACAACAGGAAGACATTCAGCATCACTGTTTCTGGCATCAACATGTTTTTGAAGACAACACAGAATCAGTTCCAATTTATTACAAAATGTCACTCACGACATCTTGCTAGCTCTCACGTACAGGCTCCTTAACTCCCAGGTAGCACAAGATTGACTTAGCAAGCTTTCCATTGCTGCAGAGGAGGGTTTGTCATCTATATATCTTTTCCTACTATTGCCTAAATAATGAGCGTTTGCACTCTCTAGTACCTTCCATCTGAGAATTTCAAAGCACTTTTACAAACATGAATTAACGAAAACCAATAGGTAAAAGTAAATATTTTACAGATGGGAAAGCTGAGGCACTGATAGATTAAGCAACTTGCCATGGTCAAATGGGAAATCAAGGTTAGAGCAGGAAATAGAATTTAGGGCTCTAATCACTCCCTCCCAATACCATGGCCTGAGGTTTGAAGAAAGGTCTGAGAGCTCTGAACACAAAGCTCTTCTTACTGATGGCATTCAAAGCACACAACTGACGCGTGATCCCTGCAGTACAATGGTCAGCATTTTGCAACATGGGCACCTAAGGTATCTTGCTCTGACAATTCACTTTCTTTTATACCAGCCGGCTTAAACACATTTCCGGCTGTGATTCGTAACTGGCAGCTGCTCTTAGGAGAGGGACAGTAAGAGAAAGAAGCAGCAGTCACCCTCCTGCATATTCAGTCTCTCTGAATATCAGCCGTGTTAGTCTGTATCCGCAAAAAGAAGAACAGGAGTACTTGTGGCACCTTAGAGACTAACAAATTTATTAGAGCATAAGCTTTCGTGGACTACAGCCCACTTCTTCGGATATGCATCCGAAGACGTGGGCTGTAGTCCACGAAAGCTTATGCTCTAATAAATTTGTTAGTCTCTAAGGTGCCACAAGTACTCCTAGTCTCTCTGAAGGTGCACATACCATTGAGATAAAACAGCCTCCTGAGCTGCACAGTAGCAGACAGTTGGCCCAGAGTTGCCCTGCCACATGGAGCCAATGTTGACTGAAGCCCAAGTAACTTTAAAGAGAAAATAAATGGACAGCAAAGACGTTTTGTTAAAATAATGTTTTTAAAGAGCTTAGAAGGCAGTGATTTGTGAGGAGAGCTCTGACAGCGAAGAAGTAGTAAGGTTACCCTGAAAAATTTAAGGACTTTGAAGCAGGTTTTAATTTGTACAAAAGGATCTGCAGTGTACCTTCAGGCAATGGAGCTGTAAATCATCCCTTGTCAGGGCTCATTTATCACCGCAACTTGCCCCTGGGTATGGAAAGGGAGATAGAAGCATTCCAGCCTTTTCGCTCAGAACATGTCATTGATAAAACACAAATCTCCAAAGTAAACAATAAAATATCAATTATAAGTGACGCAAAGCTTACCCACAGACCATAAAAATAAGACAGCGGCAAAGGCATCAAGAATAGGGTTCCTTTGCAATGCAGAATTATTCAAATAATCCCAAAGAAGACTGTTGGGGGAGGGGGAGGGGTCTTTACTCAGTGGTAGCTCACTTCTTGCCCAGGCACTAACTTCTCTGGGAGTTTGAGTACAGAATGAGTAGACACTGAGGCCTGGTCTGCCCTACAAAGTTTTGCCAGCATAGCTGTGTCAG
>NW_027054109.1:0-16258 GCF_011386835.1 Chrysemys picta bellii
ATTGGAATTTTGGATCTAAAGGGAAGAGGCACTGTTAAAAATCCCTTGAGCCATCCTATCCTTTGAACGTTTCCCAAGTCTATTAGGTCTGTTTGTCTTGGATATTTTGTAACGAAAAATACTTTTTAAAAACGCTTCACACTTAGGTAACCAAACTTTTATTAGAGTTGAACCCTGCTCCACCCACCATTTGGAAACAAACCATATTGTGCTCCTTCAAAGGCAAAACACAGCATTGTTCATGTTTCAGTTGGAATTAGTGTGGAAAAATTATAATGCAAATAGCAAAACAGATGGGAATTTTACAAGAGTCTTTTCATGTCACGAATGAGACTTCCTCTCATGGTTGCAGGCTCTCTGTTCTCCTAACTGATGCTGCTTCTTCTCTGGCTTCTCTCCATAGCTATTAAATTTTATCCAGGGGTCGGAGGAAGATTTGTAGCACTCTAAATTCTTTGAGCCCAGATTTTGCAATGTGGCTGCTGACGGCAAGCTTCTTTTGCACTGATGTTGGTATGCTGAATGCCAGAGCGATTAGTGTGCTGATCACTGCACACCGAAAAAATAAACAGTGACGTTCTTGCAGATCTGTGCAAGTGCAACATAAACAAAGACATGGGAACAAATGTAGTGATGGTGAGAGTTCTGTTCTGTAACTGTTTCCCTTCAAATAGGGATAGATGAGAAGGGGTTCAGGGAGGGGTGAAAAGCTTCAAATGTTTGCTTAGCCTCCTACTGAAATTATTTTTGAAGTTCAAAAGAAAAGAACCCAAAACTGCTCCAGCACACTTTATGGCACTACTATTCCCCCACCAACTGGAGGCAGGTCATCTTCAGAGGGAAGAAGAGAGGAGGGGTAGGAGGGAGCATGGGTGAAGAAATTTGTGCAGTCCTCTACCTCCTGCCCAAACTTAACTGACTATTCCTAATGCTCTGGCAGTTCCTCGGAAGCTCATAGACCCTGATTGTCACTTGTTCCCTGTGACCTCAAGACTGGTCTACAGGAGAAAGTTATACTGGGTCTACAAAAGGTATCCGTTCTTAATATAGTTAAATTGGTGCAAACCATATGTTGGTGAAGTGTCCCCGGTGATTCATCAATGCTTGCATAACTACAGAAAAGTAGCCCTTTCTGTTGATGTACTCTATGGCCAGGTGCCAAAATCAGGATATGAGTGCCATTTATCGCCCCATTGCAGTCCAGGAATCCTGTTGCTGCAAATCCATCTGCTATGTCTTTCATGTTATTGAGAGTGACAGTCCTGTGTAGCAGAAGACTATTAATGGCCCTTCGTATTTGCATGACAGTGGCCCTCGCTATGGATTTTCTAACTCCAAATGACTTCCCACTGACCAATAGCAATCCAGCGTTGCAACCTTCCCTAGAGTGATCGCCACGCATTTCGCCACTGTCAGTGCAGCTCTCGTTCTGGTGTCCCTGCGTTGGAGCCAGGGCTAGAAGATATAAGTGGCTTGGGGAGGTTAAGCCTCCACAAATGGGGAAAGATGCTGGATGTGGCGTGCCTCCCTTCCTGCCCCCGCTCCACCTCTTCTCACCTGCCGCTCGCTCCTCTTCCCCCTGTCGCTCACGCTGAAGGCAGGAGGGGACAGAAAGGAGTGAGCGCCAGGAGGGCTTGGGGGAGGGGGCAGAGAGAAGTGAACAGTGGGTGGAGGGTCCTTGGGAGAGGGGAAGGAGTGGGGGCGAGTGGTGGGCGGGGGTGGCCTTGCGGGGGAGGCCTGGGGCTGGAAGAGGCAGAGTAGGGGTCAGGCCTCGGGGGAAGAGGCTGAACGGAAGTAGGGTGTCGGGGTGGAGCGTGGATGGACTGCGGACAGAGCCTCAGGCAGAGGTAACCGAGTGGGGGCGGGGGCCCGGTCCAGGGGCCGGTGGCCCCTCCCACTTTTAGGGCGCTTCCGGTGCTCATTGCTACGGTTTTGTCCTGCGACTCTGCAAATACCAGAGGATCGTTCATCCTGTGCTTGCCACACTCATGACAATAGTGCAGAGCTGTGCAGGCTCCACACTTCTGTCAGAGATGGCTGACAGTGTGAAGTGCTACATGGGTTTGTGGGCTTTTTAAGATAAGGCATGAAAATAGATATGGATATGGATGGTATTATGGAATTGCAAAAGTTGCATGATAGGAACTTGACCCCTTGCTCCCAGTCACCCTGTGTGACTTGTTTCTGCCCCACCATGGATTGCCAAAATTTTCCAAAAGACAATGTGCCAGATGACGGCAAGTTGCACACTGGGATACATACTCATGGTTTTACCACATTGTGTATTGATACAAGCCCTCCTGATGCGTACACGCAGTGCCGATGCTAGGAGCCAAGTCTACACAAGTGATATACTAACTGTGACCGCTTTATGCTGATGTAATTTATGTCTGCTAACTTCAGTCGACTCTGTCTTAGATTGACGACAGAAAGGGTTTTTCCATCACTGTAGAAAAATCCACCCCCTTGAGGTGATAACTAGGTTGATGGAAGAATTCTAGCAGTGGATACACTGGGGCTTAGGTCGTTTTAGCTAGATCCCTGAGGGGATGTGACATTTTCACACCCCTGAGCAACGTAGCTAGATAGTTATGTTTTAGATGTAGACCAGGCCTAAGCATGCATATTCCTGTGTGGACACTGATTTAACTAAATTAGTGCATCTTTCTTGTGTAGAAAAGGTCTGTTGTTTGAAAAATGTGGTTTCACATTTCCAGCTTGAGGAAAAGAAGAGAATGACTGTCTTTCTCCCCTCCCTGCCCCCCACTTTTGGCTGGCTAAGGAGGGAGGACAGCAGAGTAATTAAGTACACTAGTTAGAAGTAATTGGCCAGTTAATGTAAACCTAACATCTTTGTAGCACACTTAGAATGGTGAATTAATATATTATATACCTGTGCTTTTTGACTGGTTCTGAAATATGGCCATTGGCCTCAGGACTTGCAGTGGATCAGAGTTGTGCAGATAGCTGGCATATCAACTGTTTTTATATATTAAAAAAAATCTTGCCACGTGACTTCTGACAAGGAGAACTGAATGAACGAGGTGCAGTTATGGATTTCAAAGATAAAATGTGTCTCTTTTCCTCTCTGGAATCTTCAAAGTGAAATTTTATTATATAATTGGCAATATGTTAGTCCTAGATTTAGTGGATTAAGTGATTGAATGATCCAGTAATTTAGGTAAGCAAGAGGAGGGGTTGATTCATTGAGATAATCTTCTGTAATAAAGAGGAGTTAAATTTTGTTTGCCTCATTTCAGGACAACACCATCTTATTCTTAAGAGGCTGCAAAGAGCTGGGGCTTAAAGAATCTCAACTTTTTGACCCGGGTGACCTTCAGGACACATCAAACAGAATAACAGTCAAGTAAGTACAATACCAGTTTATAGTTAGGGCCTTAACACTGTGGATATGTGTAGTTTAATTGTAAATGTTTAAGGATGAACAAAAAGGGCTGTAGATACTGACATTCATGTAAAATAGAGAGACAAGCTAAGCTTTCAGAATCCACGTTGCTGCCTAGACTAGATGTTCTGTTCAGAAATTCCCCCCTCGGAGAAAGAAGCTAGTTTTTTTTATTTTCAGTGATATCAAGCACAAAAGCTTTCAAATGCCAGGGCAATGCTAATATAAGCATTGTTCAAAGAGCACCCTAGATTGATAACATTCTCTTGTATCTATTTTGTTAGAGCACTATGTGAACTTAAAAAATCCCAGGCCTTGTTATTGCAGATTAAACTGTTTTCAAGATGCTTTATAGGACTCCGATCAGTAAGTTTGATCTACTAATTGAAGGCTCTTGTGAAACTAAGACCTTTCAGGGTAGAGAAAGCTGCAGTCTGTTTATTCTTCAAAATTAACGATGGATTGTAGAGCAATCTTGCAAAATATTTCATTTGAACCTGGAACTTCTGTGTAAACTGTGAGGATGAGGTATCACAGCTGAAACCCAGTTTACTGCATGCAAAAGCTTACTGTGGCAGAGTGCATAGATTATTGTTGATTATATTATCAATATATATGGCCTCCATTAAAGTTGTGAGGTACTCAGACACTAATTTTATGATCCTCAACACCTCTGTGAAGCAGGGACGTATTATTCCCATTTCACGGTTGGGGAGCTGAGGCTGCAGGAGAGTAAGTGACTTGCCCAAGGTCACACAGGAAGACTGTGGGAGAATGACTTGAACCTAGGTCTCCCAATTCCCAGGTTAGCACCTTAGCAACTGGACCACTGTGTCTTTCAAGGATGGTCCCACCAAGAGAAATTAGGGGAATGAGAGGTGTAAAAGCAAATCATCTTGTCATAAATTTGACTAAGGGCTTGTCTACACTTAAAATGCTACAGCAGCCCAGCTGCAAAGCTGCAGTGTAGACGCTACATGTGCCAACAGGAGGGGTTCTCCTGTTGGTATAGGTAATCCGCCTTCTTGAGAGGCAGTAGCTAAATTGACAGAAGAATTCTTCTGTCAACTTAGTGCTGTCTACGTTGTTCAGGGGTGTGGATTTTTTACACCTCTGAATAGTGTACCTGGGATGACTTAATTTTCTAGTATAGACCATCCCGTAGAATCTCCAGAAATGTAAAAGGGTGTGACAACCAAATGTACATGATGATGTGTCACAATTCCACCCACACTTCGTTGTTTATACAGCGTGACCTGTACACCTAATGAGAACACCATGTTAAGTTGGTAGTGAGCAGCAGGTTGCTTGTAGCACCCCCTGGGGACTTTGTGAGCCTGATTTTCCTCTTTCTTAGCCTGATTTCCACTGGTGTTTCTGTTTTTTACCAAAACCAGTAGGATTCTGCCTACAGCTGCCTAGAATAGTCTGTGGAATTTTGGGATTGATGCAGTGTTCAAATGAGTTAAACTAAAAATTAGTAATAAACTGGAGAACGGGGTTAGCCCTCAATTAAACGTGGTGGTAGATGGATGTGGAGCTACTCGTTGTCAGAAAATCTTTTCTCCCCTCGACTCTTCAGAGAAACCCACCTGTGGAAATCTAACTGAAATGCTTTTCCTGTACTGTCCAAGTTCATGCAAAAGCCAAATCTGAGTCTTGTAGTGGAAAAACTCCATGGCTGTTTTTACTAAATAGACACCATAGTCTACTCATCAATCTGCAGCTATTTCGAATGCTTATTTATTGTAGCAAAGACTGTTTATTCTGTGCTACAAAATCAAATAAATCTTTGGTATTACTGCACATGATTAAAAAAAACTTTTATTCTTTTTGTGATTTCTTTTTGTGCATTTTAAATGGAATGTGCTTTAGACATACGGTATTTTTGATCATTCAGCTATAAAAGTTATGATCTAATGCTTTAAAGAAATAGGCTGACTTTAATCAGGTTACATACATTTTTTCATAGTAAAATTGCAGTGGAAAAGAAAATATGAACAATATTTTTTTAGGGTGCAGGTACTGGAAGAAGAATGTTTTGGGAAAGTGGCAAATTATTTGAAGTTCCTTTATTTTTCAAGCTTTCGGTATTTTCATAAATGTAAACAAACATTCTGGTTTCTGGCAGTCGGATAAATTTATCACCAGAGTGCACTTGCGTAGTTTGAAGTGAACTGGCTTTTAATTTTATTCTGGGGACAATCTCAACTAAACATTTGCAGTACATTTGTTTTATTTGTCTAATACCCAGAAGTGTTAGACACATTCCTTTTATCCTCAGTTCTCCAAGAAGTTTCTTGGCTAAAAATAAGTTGAATTTGAAGTGCAGTCATATAATTTCCCTGTTGTTTGTGTTTTCACAACCTTAAACTTCATGTAGGTTCCTAACTTATGACTTCCAGCCATATTGAAGGAATGCTGGCCAAGAAATAGATTGACTTTGCCCAAAAAGGGTGTTAGTCTTTAATGGGAGTGCTAAATATACATTCACAAAGCAGAACAAAAATCTTCTACTACGAGTGCACTAGAGGAGACTGTAGTTCACAATATCATCTGTATTATTGTTTCATCTCCCTTCCGGTCTCTGCATGATGTTTATTTTCTTTGTGAGACTTGCTGTGGGGCAAGCCATGTTTATTTAAACATTTAGGGCTAAATTCTTCCGTGGTGTATGCATGTTCAACTCCTATTAAATCTGTTGGGTATTCATGACATATTGCAGAGCAAAACTGGACTACAATAGACTAGATTTTAGGGTTTAGGACTTTAGTCTTCCTTGTGTGTACAAATCAGCAGCTCTATATTTCATTCTTGGCAATGGGATGTCTACAACATATTTTCTCTTTGCTGTTAAAGCATTGTAATTTAATGATTGCAGTAATGATTGCAAAATACTCCCACATTATGAATGAATGCACTACATCTTCCTAGCTTTCTTGTGTTTCCAACCAGCAAAAGCATCCTGCAGGCTTTTGTTAGGGGAACCACGTGACCTCCTGCATATACGCTCTTGGAAACAGTGTCTGCTTTCTGATTTTTCTTTTCTCTCTCTTTTTTGTGGGTGCATCCAGGAACATTGACAACAGTAGAAAGCTGAAAAATGTAAGTATTTAATTTGCAGTACTTTCTTCTCTGGATAATCCTGGCTTTGGACTGAGTTAGAATTTAGAGATTGTAAAAGCTAGTACTGTGATGCAAATCTGAAAAGTTCTTTAGTACATTAACCATGAATAGTTCATTGGAAACTAACTATACTGCTGCAGAGGCAGACCATCTCTGCAAACAAAATAGAACTGTGCTAGTGTTGTTGTCTCTGACTAAATAAAGAACTAAACAATTTAATTTCTTGACTACCAGTCTAATTTTGATTAACACTATTTAACAAATCAAAAGCTAGACTTTTTTTGGCCTTTCTGAATTTACTGGGCATACAGTGATTGTAATTTGGTTATACATTTGCGCAAAGCATATCAAGAAGATGATAATACAATCCAAACTGCATTCACATTATGTGGATCTAAACTGTTGAATTGTAATTTCCCATTTGACTTGCTAGCTTTCTCTTTGAGTTTCCAAGTAGTTTTGTGTATGTTTTCCAAGTAGGATGCGTTGTCAAAAGCACAGTAGGCTTAATTCTATTAAGTTTAACGTTTTGTTGATTTCAACCAGTGGCAGTAGTAATGATTTTGTAATGGTAAAGTGGAAAAAAAGAAAAGAAAAAGAAAATGTCTGAATTTGGCTAATCCCAGAGTTAGTTACACTATTAAAGGCCAGGCAAATCTGGCTTTACTGTCAGCTGTAAACTACTGTAAATTCAATTTGTATTTGGCTGACATCCCCCTACAGTGTAAGGGAATGCCAAGACCTTTCCCTTATAATTTTTCAAGCCAGCAATCAAGATTACAGGTAAAAAGGACAGAATTATTTCATCCTGCCTTTCTTGTCATCAGCAGAGTAATATCTTTGTTTTCCAGCACACAAAGATACATGGGAATGTTTTCATTCAGTGGCATTTGGGGTGTCTGTCTCTCTTGAAATTGGCTAAAAGGTTTCATGTGGATGTGGTGTTCTTAAAATTAACATTAAAAAGGATTCATAAAAGTGTCTTTCTATGTAATGTAGACATTTCAGATGCATTATTCTGTACTCCAGACTGGCAGCCAGTCAGAATTGCTTGCAAAGGTGACATTTGTCTGGAAATGTTTTCAACCCTGCATAAGGAGGGGAGGAGGAGATCAAATGATTGAGTGCTTGCAAAAATAATTGAACCTAGCATAATCCTCATCTCATCACATAATTGGGTAGGAAAATGAATTAGACAGCTTCTTATTTCTGAATAGTACTTGTCTGCAAATATTTTTACTTTACTTGAGAGCATGTGCTGTGAACTGTTTTCACATGAATTTGTTATTCTGTGTTTAGTTAAATTTCAATTGCCATCAAATCTGGGGTTATAATAAAACTGAAACACTTTCTTTAAAAGGTTTGAATTATAAGACACAAAGGGGCCAGAAAATGACTTTTTGTTTTTCTAAAAATTTAAGAGAATTTTAGCATTCATGAAAGGAATTGGATTTTGATAGACTTAGGCAACTGAAGTTCTCTATCCCCAGAACAGATACAGTCCTGCCAGTGCCAGAATCAGTTTCTCTTCTTGGTTCCATCACTGTATTTATTCTTAACCTGGAGCAACTTCCTCAAGGGATGAGTGTGTATATAAAGGTCTATAAGCTTAGGCCTTGGCCTTGGCCTTAGTTCTGATGGTGGTGTTTTCATTGGGGTAGATGTCAGGTTGAAAGTTAGGTGAAACCATCAACTCATTCTGCCTAAACTGCCGAAAAACTGCCAGATGGTCCAGGCTTTTATTTTTAGTATTGGTCTGGATATTTTGAGCCATTAAACTAGAGGTGAAATGCATTGAATCTTATCAGTAATATTGGGGTGGGTAGAACTAGCCTTTTCTCTTCTTCAAATAGTCCCTGACATATTTGTTACAAACATTTTGTTGTTTATTTCCTTATGTATTTTAATTAAGGAAAACCATTATTAGTAAGTAATATTTTCCTGCCACCCTTAACTTTATTTTACCATGAGATTTGGAAGCCTTCATTATTGGAAGGTAGTTCTTTTGAGCTCTCTTCACTTTGGGAATACTTTCGAATATTGTACCTAGTTTTTAATATTGAGGTTTATTTTTGCTGCTTACTTTTCAGCCAGACGTGACACAGCAGTATGTTTTTTTAATAAGCTGCAAATTCTATAAGATTATTTTACCTTTAATAGATGCTTCATGTATTTGTTATTAACCATTTAACCACCCTCCCTTCCCACTCCCCAGAGGGGAATACAGATTTAGAACAAATTCTCAAATCCACCAGTGATTCAGAGTTCAAAATAAATGAAGAGGTCCTTAGGAAAAGTAAATTTAGCAAAGTAATTGTGTAGATTTTCAATTAATGTTTACTGATTTCTGCAGGTACTAATTACCATTTATTGGCTGGGGAAAGCAGCAAACAGATGCACTTCATACAGTGGAGCAACACTGAACCTGAAGGAGTTTGAAGGATTGCTGGCACAGATGAGAAAGGTATCTTTTTTGTTAGCGTTTTTGGGGCTTTTAATTATTGAAGTTGGAAGTCCCACAAAAATTCTTTCTGATGTCTGTTGTAATGAAAGCTACAGGTGGATGGTGGGCTGGGGAGTGAGCTACTTAACTTTTTTGTAAAAGCTCCTGCTGATACTAAACAACTGTAAATACAGGCTTGGCTTTTTTTGGTAGCCAGTTTTGCAGGTGGTGCTAGTGATGCAGAAATTACCAGCAGTAGGACTTTAAAATGGTCATATAGCATTACACCTAGAGCTGAGTGAATAAGTGATGATTTGGTTCAGGAGCCAAACTGAAAAATCTGGGGGGTAAAAATTAGGTTCAGTTTAACCTGAAACAAACTTTTTTGGGGTTGAATGAAACATATTGTAAACATATTTAATTGTTTTCAGGTTTTTCACCCTTTTATTTGTTTGGCGTTTTTAATTGGCTACATTTTGAAATTAAATGCTGTGCCAAAACAAAAAGTCTAAACGTTTTGTTGCTAAATGGTTAAAATGAACCATTTTGACTTTTTTTTTTAATTACCTTTTTTTGGTTCTTTTTTTGGGGGGGGGGCAGAACTATTAACTGAATTTGACCCAAATTTACGAATACTTTTGGTAGCCTAAAAATGCATATTTTGGGGAATTTACTATTTACTGAAAATATGTTGCCCAGCTCTTCTTAAAATGGTAGAGTAACGTTCATAATTTGGTTTTTCTGCTCTTTGCTTATGGTATACTGATCGACTGCTCTCAATAGAGAGACTTGCAGAGTGAGTCAGTGGACCTAGGGAGCATCAGATTAAAGAACATATTTGAACACACAGACTGTCATGAACAATATTTCCCTCAGCCAGTTTTCAGTTGCACCACAAGTTTCATATCAAGATATATCATTTCAACAGGTGAAGAAAGGCAAAGTGGGTGGGGGAAGGGATTGTGTATGCACTTCACATGTAGCATAACCTTGATAATCTGTATTTTGTCAAACTCTAAATCTTGGATGAAAATGGATGTCAGGGTTTACAGGCCACAGTAGAGCAGACCAGCCAGGTTCTGCTGCTGGGAAGAGGCCAGTGCAGAGGGTAGCACCATTCCCATGGCCCAGTCAGGGCACTTACAGTAGGCTGCAGCGGATGTTGATACTCCTCAATTTGATGCTCCTGTGGTTCTGCTGGGGTCACCGGGATAGTGTATTCTGTATATGCCACATACCTGATTGTGTCTGGAGGTATAAAAGTTAATTGGCATTCATTTGGAATGACCTGAATGAATCATGGCTTTGCAGTCCCAACCCCAAAGAATTTGCAGTCTGAAAGACAGATGAAGGGTGGGGAGATGGGCTCGGACAAAAAAGCAGAGTAATAAGGGTGCCATTTGGTACATGAGGGTGGGTGTTTGCTCCACGTGATGCATTTTTCATATATTTTTGAGGCCCTACTTGAATTGCAGGATGATTGTCAAAAAATTGCGGCTGAGTTGCAGACAAGCCATGGAAAATTGCAGAAAAGTAATAATGGACCTTATTATTTTGCTAACTACTTATGCCAAACCATCTGTTCCACCTTGCATTTAGCTGTGACTCTGGGAGTACCTTTCCCAGACCTGAATAAGAGTTCTGCATAAGCTTGAAAGCTGTCTCTCTTACAGGGTCGGCTCCAGGCACCAATGCAGCAAGCAGGTGCTTGGGGCGGCCAACGGAAAGGGGCGGCACATCTGGCTCTGGCGGCAATTCGGCGGCGAGTCCATCAGTCCCTCTTAGAGGGAAGGACCTGCCGCCGAAGAGTGAAGTGGCGGCGGTAGAGCTGCTACTGAAGTGGTGCCAATCGTGGCTTTGCCCTGCCCCCCCCCCCCGCTTGGGGCGGCAAAAACGCTGGAGCCAGCCTGCTCTCTTGCCAACAGAAGTTGGTCCAATGAAAGATATTACTTCATGCACCTTGTCCTTTTATGAAGGGGACAGATTGGAAGAAAGTCTAGATATACTGTTGTGGGATAAGGGGATAAATGGTGTTTAAAAGCTGGCATCGTTAGGAGGGTGGAGATGATAAAGAGGGAGGGGGCAGAATTCAGCAGGTCAAAGACAAGAACAAGAAACTTGAATTTGCTGCAGTGGAGGAGGGGAACCAATGAAGGGAATCTCCTAATGTTTGAATGTTTGTATCGCCATAAACTTTTCAGTGCAGTAAACAAAGATATTAGTTGGATGGTATTATTATGACTGTTGCTAGACCTGTATTTCTTACCTTGCCTTCCCACTCCTTCTTTATGCCACACATCAATTCTCCTGGAGTTATTTTGTGGTTGAAGTTTAAGAGGTTTGTTGTTGTAATTTAGAACATTTGAACTATGTTGTGCAGCACTCCATTACTTTAGCTTAGGCTGGATGGCGAGAGCACTTCTTTATAAATGAAGGGTTACACTGGCACAGTTCCATTGAATTTAACAATGGCATTGACAGCAAGTGACATTTCAGTATGTGCTAGTACTACCTCCATTGAAATCCTTTTTTAACTTTATTCAGTGAGTTTTTAATTTTATTTCTTTTAACCTACTTTACTGCATACTCATCCAGTTTTCAATCTGAAAAATGTAAACAGTTAATCCATAGTGCACTTTGAATATATTCAATAGTTTGAAAAGGAATATATAAAAGTGGCTGGCAAATAGGTTTTAAATTTGGCAGTTGTATCTACTTTTACTACCACAAGGTTATGCATTGATTTTTACCAGATGGGCATGATAGACCAGTGCATTATGGTATGCTATGGGATTATCTTTTCAAAAAGTGTCACAGTAAGATGTAAATGATACTTAGAGTGGTTACTATCTAGTAGATAACACACACTTGCTCTAATTTTGAGTATCTGTCATAGCCAGTAACAGTAATCTTTTGGGAGAATGAGGTGCCAACGGGAAGGCTAAATAGTACATGTTTACAAGAGAATTACTACAGTCTATTGTGCCATCTCTTGTACACTTCCCTACTTTTACCTGTAGCTGCCAGTAATTAAAAAGTAAACTAAATTAAAGTTAACGGGTTAATAAAATAGGGAATTTTGGAATCTGTTCATTCACACTTCATTCAGGGTTTTAAAGCATGAAACAGCTGAAGAATGTTTTTTTCAGCCTGTACTTTCGAATAGTTCATCTGATTTCTATCCCTCTTGCTATTGAGCGTTTCCATGACTTTCAAACATATTATTTTAAGAAAATGGAAGTCTGCCAGAGGATTGAATATAGCTGATTGGTATGTAGAGATGGGGAGCTTTTTCTGAATCTGGATTTGGAAAAGATTTCAGATAGTTTTGAAGAAAAGGGTAAAGAGGATTTTGAGAGGATGTAATCTTTTTTCTTGGAGCTGTATACTTAATATAGATTTTAGAAAGACAGAGGTGGTATACGTTGAACAGTGTTTATGTGTGTGTGTATATATACCATTCCTAAACAAGCGATAAGGGAGGAAAACGCCATTGAATTAAATCACTACTTGTTAACATATTTTAAATTAAAAAATAAAACAAAACTTGAGTATAATCCCAGTTCGTGTACTCTGTGACTATTGGCATTACTGTGATTTTGCTTGGCCTTAAGGAACCTTTGGTGCTGGACATACTGTGGTATTTTGGCAGCAAGTTATTTAGTGGCTCTAATTAAGTCTTCTTCCTGGAAAGTCTACAAGACACGAGTTTCTAATCTTTCCTTTTCCCTCTGAGCCTCTCCCTTTGAATATTGAACTTTTGATTGATATTATGATGCTCCCCTTCTCAGATGCTCTTTCTGCCGTAATTCTCCTTTGCTAAGGAGGTTGTTGACTTTATTGTACCATAATGTTGATTGATATGATCACTGGCAATACTAATAATGACAACAGTAGCTGTAGAGGGCAGTGGGAGCTACTCTCCACTCAGTTGTTGAGCTCCAATTATCTGTAGCCCATAGGTGTTTTTTTAATTGGAAAGTTTAAAATTAATATTTAAGTGTGTCAAGAAAAAGTTTCACATTCCAATCTTTTCAGATTGAAAAATGTCAGTCTGATGATGTCACCCGCATCTCTTGAGTTTTTTCAGTGACAGTCTGGCGGAGAAAAAAAACATAGAGGTTTATCTTTTGAGTAAGAGAGTAGTTATTTTTGCTTTTCTCGGCCTGTGCTATTGTAATTAACGTTAAGAAACTGGCTGAAACAAGGGATTTATTATAATGCAAGGGTGAGGATGGCTTCCATTGACCTTTCCCTCTGCTGGAGTTTTAGAGTTTTAGTATGTGCTGCTTGCGCTGGAAAGAATTTATAATCACAGGGCTGTCAAAGACAACCATTGTTCTCACTGCTCTGAACATGTGGGTCAGCTACAAGTGCTTTCATATCCCCCAGAGCCAGGAGCTGGCAAAGAGTAAAGAGCACGACTGAATTCTTCTGAGGCATCAGGAAAAGCATTTTGCATATTTTTCATTGCTGATTGCTTTAGAAAGACATCCCTCTTTCATAACAGGAATTTCTCTTCAAGGTGCAGGGAGACTGGGACAAACTGCTTCATTATTTTGCCGAGCTCAGGCGACGACAACAAATGCTGCCTGCTGGTGTCCCAGTCAGATACAATAGATAGATTGGGGGAATTAATCTGGAGAATAGTGAGCTTATCCCCAACTCAGCCATGAGGTCAAATTTATAATGCCTTTGCCAGTGTGCTATGGACTATGGAAGACAAGTCAAGTTTCAGGTTTATTTCAATTTTGATAGTTTTATTAATCTGCCTATTGCAACTGTATTTCAAATAACTATATTAATCCAAAGCATGTGTGTTCCTCTTAATTGGTATGAAATGAGGTTTTATTGCAATCTCATGCTTTTGATTTGAAAGCAAAAAAAAAATGCTATGATTGAGGGAAGAGATTTTAGTGCATTAGAAAGATACTTTGTACTCAGATGCATAGTGGATCTCATTTTTGTGTCACTGACTTTTTTGAAGAGGTACGTCTGTATTTCCATGTAGGAAACAGAAGATATTGAGAGCCCCAAACGCAACATTCGTGACAGTGGTTATATTGATTGCTGGGACTCTGAACGCAGTGATTCCCTTTCCCCCCCTCGCCACGGCAGAGATGATTCCTTTGACAGTTTGGATTCATTTGGTTCCCGCTCACAGCAGACACCGTCTCCAGATGTAGTGCTCAGAGGAAGCAGCGATGGTAAGTTTCGGTCACAACAAGACACATGCAAAACATTGAATGTGTCACCCAGTGCTTTCAGTGCAAAGGCAGCCATTCAAAAGCTGGATGCAATTTCTGAATCATGATGTCTCCTGTGAATTGGTAAAAGAAACTTTCTTTGAATGCAGATTTTTGTTTCTCGGGTCTTTAGATAATTTTGCCAGCAATTTATTTGAAATCTACCTCGGTTCTATAACGTAGTATAGTAAAATGAGTTATACCCTACAAGTGTAATTTATGACATAGTGTTTCTCTGGGTTAGGGGGTAGCAGACACAGTGTGCAGACGCACATCAGCTCATAAGCTAGGCTGAAGCAAGAACTAAGAATGCAAAAGGGTGGAAAATGTTGAAAAAAATCAAATGCCATATAAATAAACTGGTCGTCTAAGAGGAAAAGGAAACCTCTTGGAAATTGTTGATACCTAGGAGAGTTTTGAAGTGCAGTCTTATGAAAATACAGTTTTGGCAATTCTTGGCAAGATATTCAACATTTAAGAAACTGAGTGACTTGATAGTTATCCTTGCACCCCCCCTTCAGCCAGGACATGCAGCTCCTGACCTTCAGCATGGCTGCTGCTTCAGTCTTTGCTCTCTGTATGTGTCCAGTTGTGTCAGTATGGGGTACTGTGAATATGAGCAAGTGTCCTCTAGGAAGTAGACTTCGAGCTTGTCTTAAGCCTGATTCTAGCTCAAAGCTTCTAGGACAGAAATGCATTCTCTTCAGCCTGCCGCACAGAATGCTCTAGGCTAGCTGCTCAGTTACTTCCGTGATAAGCATGATGTAATTGCCTGGATAGTATGTTCTCCAAATCCATTGTTTCTATTCAATCATCCTCACTATTAAAAATAATAATTTTAGTTTTCAGACAAGGTGGGCGGGGGCAGATTCTGAGGTAAGATCCAGCCCCTTCACTCCTCTTGGGCAGCACAAAAGAAACTGGTTCTGATCCTAACTGGCCAACTGAGATTCCCTGTGGTTTTGGGAACTCTGTGCTGGTTAAAGCTAGAAGTCAGTTCTTACACCATTAAAACACGTTAACTAGAACCAGTAAGCAGTTGCACTAACGGGGCCTATGGTTAGCATCTCCATTTGGGAGTTGGCTTGATGTCCTCACCCAGGCACTGGACTCTGCAAGAAGAAACAGAGAAGAATATTTAGCAGTCTCTTAAATTTTATAGTAGAACTATAGACAGACTGACAGACATAAGAGTACAGCTACCCCTTGTGCACAAATAAATAAAATCCCTTACTTGGCCATCTGTGGCACTAGACATGCTGTTTGTTCCCCCTCAGTTCCCTTCATGCATGCAGAGAGGCCCCTTGAACCACTGCTTGAAATGTCAGGAGCAGGGAATACTGGTCAGGCTCATCCCCACCCCACCCCAGAGCCCGCATCCCCCTGGAGCCTGCAACCCTTCCCACACCCCAACCCTCTGCCCCAGCCCTGACCCCCCCTCCTGCCCTCCAAACTCCTCGGTCCCAGCCCAGAGCACCCTCCTACACCCCAAACTCCTCATCCCCAACCCCACCCCAGAGCTCACACCCCCAACCAGAGCTCTCACCCTCTCCCGCACCCCAACCCCAATTTAGTGACCATTCATGGCCTGCCATACAATTTCTATTCCCAGATGTGGCCCTCAGGCCAAAAAGTTTGCCCACCCCTGCACTACAGCCTTGTCCTGCCGATGTAAATGCCTTACTACACTGACATAATAACTCCACCTCCATGAAAGGTGTAGGGCTTATGTTGGTGCAGTTAGGACAAATCAGTGTCCGTGTAGTCACTGCATTATTTACATTGGCTGTTGGCTGTCTTGTCAAGAAAGCTGGGCTTCTAGAGCTAGGCTGCCCCCTGCTCCCAGCTGGGCTGCTACCCGGAGGCTCCCCACTCCCTGATCAGGGAGGCAAGAAGCCCGGGCAGCTGCCCCGTCCACTCCTGGCCAGGAGCAGTGAGGCGAGAAACCTGCATGGGGGGGACTACGCAGAGGGCTCTCAGCCCCCCACACTGCCCCTCTTCAGTTGCTGGAAACACTCCTTGTGAGGACGCACACCA
>NW_027054110.1:0-16249 GCF_011386835.1 Chrysemys picta bellii
GTATCATTACTGGTTTCTCTAATTAATATTTTAGAAGGGACTTCAAAATGGGTACAGACCAAAGATCAATCAACGTTTACATTCTCATCAACCATTCACTTGCACTCTTAGCGTGATGCCATCCAAAAAGGGTCATTTTGATCCTTTGTCAGCCTGTACTAACCCCAATGATCGCATGTTTTTACCTCTTCTTTACTTTGGTGAGCTGGTCCCCCCCAGCTGATATATTCCAAAGTTTGATGCTGAAACATACACGCAAATCTAGCCTTCATTAATCATTCAAGTACTGTTTCAGCAATTCCAATACATTTGTACACCATCTATATAATGCTAAGAGAACTCTGCTCCCAGAATCCTCTTGCAAATTCAAACATGTCAAGCCAAGTTTTGGGTTGCAATGCATTAAAAAAGGTATAATGTGCAAGTCATTTTGCTATTCAGCACTGATTAGGTCTCAGCTGGAGTACTGTGTCCAATTTTGGCACCGCTGTATACAAACAATGTAGAGAAATTGGAAGGGATCCAGAGGCAAGTGACAAAGAGGATCAAAGGGACTGAATGCAAGCCATATGAACAAAGGCAGAAGGAACTGGGTATGTTTAGTTTGGAAAAGAGGAGATGAAGGAGGGACATAATAGCGGTCTTAAAATACTTGTAAGGCTGCTATAAAAGAAATTGAGAAAAAAAAATGTTCTCTAATGCCACAGAATGCAGGACCAGAGGCAAGGGGTTCAAACTGCGAATAGCAGATTTAGGTTAAATTTAAGGGAGAACTCCCCAACTGTAAGAACAGTAGGACAGTGGAACAAACGGCCTAGGGACATTGTTGAATGCATGATATAGCACATTGTTTAGCATAAGCAGTTACCATATATTGTAAGGGATCTTTCAAGGGAGAGTTGCCCATTAACATCCCTGTGTTGAAAGGACAAAAAGAGGGGGTTACTGGATTACAGATTGTTGTGATAAACCATAAATCCAGTGCCTCTGTTCAGTCCATGTTTCCTTTTTAGTGTCTAGCAGAGTTATTGAGTTAAACTCCGAGGCTCAACTTTCGAAAATGTTTGTGCAGGTTCCTTTCAGAATGAGGACTGGTAGGTCAGACATAGACCTATCATTTTTAACGCATTCAAAAGACCAGATGTTACCTGGGGTTCTTTCAACCCAAAGCTCTTGGTAACTTTTACTCTGTGCGAGGTGGTGTCAGGAAATAAATCAGTGGAGACACGGCCGTCCGACCGATAGATGGCTGGCACAAACAGGACAACACAAGAGTGCTTTCACTTAAAGCTGAACTTTACTTAGTCTCAAGCACTTACACACGTCCGCAACAGGTTAGTAAAACACCCCCAACCCTTGCTAATTACCAAAGTTGAGTGTGGCTCTCAAGTGGCACAGCGGCAGACCGTCTGCCATTGGGGACTGTATCCAGAGGAGAGTCCAGAAGATTCCAACTACCTCAAACTTTCCCCCCTTATTTATACATTAGTAATAGAATGACATGTCCCTTAAAGAAAACTTGTTAAGCAAGCAGCTCCAATGGTCAAGTAAGAGGCTTCTTCTGATTATTGATTAACCAGGTGTGGGTTTTTCCCAGAGTTTGCAGCCTTGAGACCCTGTTAGACACATTCCTGAAGGCACATCCTGCTCTTCTAAGATGCATGTATCAGCAACTTCAACACAATTCTTATCGGGAAGGACACGGGGTCAAGCTACCATTTCTGTGGCATCCAACCTCCCCCCGCCCCTTGCCTTAGTCAAGCTAAGGCTGCGACATGGCCAATTTACAGCCTGCTGACTTGGCTGCTTTTAGCAATAAGCCATAGTGGTCTCAGGCACTTTACTGGTTTGCTGACATCTCCCTCTACACAGCATGGGAGCTTAAATTCATAACTCTACTGGATGTATGGCTTATTACAGAATCTGTAACCAGCTAACACCCTCGTCTTGTCCTATGACTGCAGAGATGTCAACAGGACACTTAGTTGCATTTAGTTGTGATGCTGGGAGTTCCTTTCCCAGACCTGAAGAAGAGCTCTGTATGGCTCAAAAGCTTGTCTCTTTCACCAACAGAAGTTGGTTCAACACAAGATATTATCTCACCCACCTTGTCTCCATAATACTAATAGTTGAAAATAGAGTTTGATTATAAAGGACCCTGTACTGGCACAATAATCACCATTGACCATGACAGTCTGCATCATGGCAGGGCCTTGGGTCAATATAACACAATAATGCAAGAAAAATGCAGACATATTAGTTAATTGCATCATGGTGTTTGGCATTGGGTGGAAATGATTGTTGATGCTCCAAACCCTTCAAGCCAGCATGACATGCATGAGATAGAACCGAGAGAAGGTATCCACCTGACACACCCACAGCCAGAAAGGACCCTCTGAAGTTGTCACCCAATTCACAAACCCTGGACCCACTTTCTCCAGCTTTCAAACACTCCCTTCACACTTAAAAAGGCCTCCATCCCTCTAGCTGCCCAAATCCCATTATGATCTCCCCCTCCCCCCAGTGTCCCTAAAAGGATGTGAGATTTGATAAGTTGTGTACAGCGGGGAAGGGAGAGGTCAAGGGCATATCATCCGTGACCTAGCTATATTTCTAAAGTGTCTTTCACTGGCACTCCCGCCTCCCGGCCACTAGATGACAGTAGCAGCAGAAAGATGCTCTTACTAATTGATCATCGATGTTGAAAAGGCAACCTGCTGTCTCACAGTGCAGCCTGCTGGACTATAGTGACAGTGCAGTTAAAATAATCATGGAAAGACAATAGCCTCTGCCTAGTTAAGGCCAGGAAAAGTTTTCAAATTCAGATCCCCCACATCTAATGTATTAAAAAGAAGCCAACTGGCATGACATTTTTGACGCATGGTCCAGTGACTGAGGTCAGTTTCAGGGAGCCCTTGGAGTGGAATCAGATAAGGCTTCTGGGAGATCACATGACCAATGTAAATAGCCAAAACTGTTGCCTTGTGTAAACTTGTTCTCGTCCTTTAATGGAAAATGATGGATCTGACCAGGGCCTGCTCCAGGGTTTTTGACGCCCCAAGCGGCGGGGGGGGGGGGGGGGGGGAGGAGTGAGGGGAGGGAGAAGAAGCTGCGATCATGATCGGCAGCACTTCGTCAGCAGCTTCACTGCACCGCTTCATTCTTCGGCGGCAATTCGGCGGTTGGTCCTTCCCTCCGAGAGGGACTGAGGGACCCGCTGCCGAATTGCCGCCGAAAGGCCGAACGTGCCGCCCCTCTTCATTGGCTGCCCCAGGCACCTGGTTGCTGCGCTGGGGCCTGGAGCCGGCCCTGGGTCTGACTCTAATCTCCCTTGTGCCAGTTTCACACTAGTATCAGAGGGGTAGCCGTGTTAGTCTGCATCTGTAAAAACCACAACGAGTCCTGTGGCACCTTATAGACTAACAGATGTATAGGAGCATAACTTTCGTGGGTGAATACCCACTTCGTCAGATGCATGTAATGGAAATTTCCAGAGGCAGGCATAAATATGCAGGCAAAAATCAGTCTGGAGATAACGAGGTTAGTTCAATCAGGGAGGGTGAGGCCTTCTTCTAGCAGTTGAGGTGTGAACACCAAGGGAGGAGAAACTGGTTTTGTAGTTGGCTATCAATTCACAGTCTTTGTTTACTCCTGAGCTGATGGTGTCAAATTTGCAAATGAACTGAAGCTCAGCAGTTTCTCTTTGAAGTCTTGTCCTAGACCCCTCCTAACAAGGGTGACAAGATTAAGACATCTCCATTAGCATACAGAATGGAGAACAGAGACAACTCCCCTAGCCTCATCTGCATGAAAGATGGGACAGGGATTAGCATACAGAATGAAGAACAGAGAACCACACTGAACTCTGGGATCAGAAAAGCAGGGAAGCACTGCATCATGGGAATCTCTGCTCCAGCTGTTAATGAACCTACACCTGCCCACACCCAGCTCAGCAGTTATCAGACCAATTCTAGTAATGAATCCTTGATTGATATCCAAAATACTGATGCAGCCTAGTTGCATTTTGAGCTCCCTAGAAGAAAACACCACCCATAGCCAAGAGCGATCAGCTCCTATTGTCTAGCCTAAAGAAAACCCTCGAGTCATCAGTTTACCCATAAACAAATCTAGTGTTCTCCCTTGAACCATTGTTGTTTCTCTACAAAAGAACCCCTACCTATGTTCAAGTAAGTGTTCTGATGCTTAGATCCAAACTATGCATCAGTTCCACTGGGACTCCATCTTCTCCTGATTGATCGTGCTGGGGGCTCTGCCTGTCTCCAGCACCTGGGAACCCTGACCAGTTCAAGCCTCATGGAATGGGTGAGATCCCCTTCTTTCTCTCTCTCTTTTTTCCTTTCTACCTTAGGTATTAACCTTTAATAATGTATGTTATGTTGGTTTAGCCCTCCTTGTGTAGTTATCACTATTATTCAATAAATAACTTTTATGGTTAAGTTGGTTGCTTCTCTCTCTCTTGCTGAACTTTACTCTTTTGTGTTTTTAGCTTCCCCCATTTACTCTACAGCAACGCTTCTTTTACCTAAGCTAAAGATCCCTGCAGCACCCAAGATACTGTGGGGTTTGCTCATCAAGTAGGTTTCTACCAGTACAATTGTGATGTGAGAGTGGGGATAGGGACGTGCTGAATCTGAGATGCATAAGGGTGGCAGCTTGAAAGTGCTGCTTGACCCAGTCCATTGAGCCCAGGGGCACATAAGGGGTCAGCTTGAAAGTGCTGATTGACCCGGTCCGCTCAGACTGGCTCTGTTAATGTACATGTGGGTGTGTTCATTTGGTTCTGGGGCTGGAGGAACCCAGCCCTAGGGAACCTAGGTCCTGCAGGATAGCTCCACTGGGAGGGGACTGGCATAAGGGAGAAGTAGAGCTCCATATAAAAACACACGTGACACAAGCAGTGCATCGATAGAATTACAGAACTCTCCCGCCCCTAGAAGAGTAACCCGAATAAATGAGCAGTCCCCAAAGTAGCGGGTAAAACTGGTAACGCTTCACTGCAGGACCACTTCAGTCAGCTCCAGGCACAGGAACAGTCTCTGCCCTGGCTGCAATGAAGCCACCAACAGCCTCTGAGGCTCCCTGCTTGATCGAAGAACCAGCAGACTCACAGCAGCAACTTCTGAATTCCTAGCATCAGTTTAGTAGCAGCTCCTGGTATCCAGGAGCACCCTCAAGCAATCTCAGTTCCTCTTCAAAAATGGAGCCCACCACATGCTCTCCCTGCACTCTCTGGGAGAGTAAGTCTCTCTTTCTTCCCCAGGGCATCATGGAAGTTGTAGTCTGCAAGGCTGGATTGCAGGACTCAGGATCTTCCCAACTGGAACACTAAGAGTTAAGTTCAGAGGCCCCTCTAGTAAAAGGTGTCTACACCTATAAGAGCAAATGTTGATGGGAGAAAAGGTACGAAAGGGAGACAGACAGACTGAATTTGTACCAACAAAAAGGACTCCTGATGTAACTAGATGATGGTAATATGCTGGACTGCAGAAATTTTCTGTGACGAAAGTGATATTTATCAGATGTGTGCAGCACTCTGTTAAATATAGATCTCTATTATCTGTATAGTTCTATCAGAATTCTTGGCATATTTCAGGGAAATGCAATTGAAAAGTCTCAGCCTTGAAGAAGTTAAACCTGATAAAATCTATTGCGTGGTCAAATACCCACTGAAATCCATGGCAAGCATCCCACTGACTTTGTTAGGCTTTGGCAGCGAGAGGAATTGCAGGAAACAGATCTATCAGGGGAGAGGTTGGCAGCAAGGTGATTTCTAGTAACAAAGCCAAGCCTTTAGTGTGGCAGATTCTTTGAGAAACAGTGGTACTAACACTCACGCAGTGCCAGGCAACAGATTTCGGCTTGCAGGCAGCCATGGTAAGCCACAGTCCTTTGGCTTTTTTAACCTTCTTAACATGTGGGAATGGTTTCAAACAGTAGCGCCCTCATTTCCCATACCAAGCACCCGTTGGGTTGGCCATTTAAAATGGGTTTGCAATGTAAAAGGAGGGGTTGCGGTTTCCGGGTTAACATGCAGAACAAACCCTACTACACCCCCTCACACACACACCCAATTCTCGGGGATGATCACTTCACCCCTCCCCCGCATCACGTGGCTAACAGCGGGGAACATTTCTGTTCAGCAGAGCAGGAACGGGCAGTTCTGAATGTCCCCTTAATAAAATCACCCCATTTCAACCAGGTAACCGTGAATGATATCACTCTCCTGAGGATAGCAAAGAGCAATAAGGAATGGATGTTGTCTGCATGCCAGCAAACACCGGGACCATACGCTGACATGCTTTGTTATGCAATGATTCCAGACTACGTGCTACTGGCCTGGCATGGTAAAGTGTCCTACCATGGCGGATGGGATAAGGCAGCCCTCCCCAGAAACCTTTTGCAAATGCTTTGGGAGTACATGAAGGAGAGCTTTCTGGAGATGTCCCTGGAGGATTTCCGCTCCATCCCCATACACGTTAACAGACTTTTCCAGTAGCTGTACTGGCCGCGATTGTCAGGGCAAATTAATCATTAATCATTAAGCATGCTTGCTTTTAAACCATATGTAATATTTACAAAGGTACACTCACCAGAGGTCCCTTGTGTGCCCTCAGGGTCTGGGAGCATGCCTTGGGTGAGTTTGGGGGTTACTGGTTCCAGGTCCAGGGTGATAAACTTATCCTGGCTGTTGGGGAAACCGGTTTCTCTGCTTCCTTGCTGTGAGATATCTTCATTGTCTTCATCCTCATCTTCCTTGTACCCCGAACCCGCTTCCCTGTTGCGTGATTCTTCATTGATGGAGTCAAAGCACATGGTTGGGGTAGTGGTGGCTTTACCCCGTAGCATCGCATGCAGCTCCGCGTAGAAGCGGCATGTTTGCGGCTATGCCCCGGAACTTCTGTTTGCCTCTCTGGCTTTGTGGTAGGCTTGCCTTAGCTCCTTAATTTTCACGCAGCACTGCTGTGCGTCCCTGTTATGGCCTCTGTCCTTCATGGCCTTGGAGACCTTTTCTAATATTTTGCCATTTCGTTTACTGCTACGGAGTTCAGCTAGCACTGATTCATCTCCCCATATGGCGAGCAGATCCCGTACCTCCCATTCGGTCCATGATGGAGCTCTTTTGCGATCCTGGGACTCCATCACGGTTACCTGTGCTGATGAGCTCTGCGTTGTCACCTGTGCTCTCCACGCTGGGCAAACAGGAAATGAAATTCAAACGTTCGCGGGGCTTTTCCTATCTACCTGGTCAGTGCATCTGAGTTGAGAATGCTGTCCAGAGCGGTCAGAATGAAGCACTGTGGGATAGCTCCCGGAGGCCAATAACGTCGAATTCCGTTCACACTACCCCAATTCCAAACCGCTAAGGCCAATTTTATCGCTAATCCCCTCGTTGGAGGTGGAGTAAAGAAACCGGTTTAAAGGGCCCTTTAAGTCAAAAAAGGAACTTAGCCGTGTGAACGTGTCCAGGCTTAATTCGATTTAACGCTGCTAAATAAGACCTAAACTCGTAGTGTAGACCAGGCCTTAGTCTCTCTTTCTTCCCAGGGCATCATGGAAGTTGTAGTCTGCAAGGCTGGATTGCAGGACTCAGGATCTTCCCAACTGGAACACTAACAGTTAAGTTCAGAAGCCCCTCTAGTAAAGGGTGTCTACACCTATAAGAGCAAATGTTGATGGGAGAAAAGGTATGAAAGGGAGACAGACAGACTGAAATTGTACCAACGAAAAGGACTCCTGGTGTAACTAGGTGATGGTAATATGCTGGACTGCAGAAATTTTCTGTGATGAAAGTGATATTTATCAGATGTGTGCAGCACTCCGTTAATTATAATTTCTATTATCTGTATAGTTCTATCAAAATTCTTGACATATTTCAGGGAAATGCAATTGAAAAGTCTCAGCCTTGAAGAAGTTAAACCTGATAAAATCTATTGCGTGGTTAAATACCCACTGAAATCCATGGCAAGCATCCCCACTGACTTCGTTAGGCTTTGGCAGCGAGAGGAATTGCAGGAAACAGATCTATCAGGGAAGAGGTTGGCAGCAAGGTGTGTGTTTGTTGTGAACAAATTGTATCAATATCCCATGTATATTTAGGGTGTTTTCCAATGGTGGGGGGGGAAGGTGCTCTTTGCAAATAGGGTTGTGGAGGGATAGGAGGGGGATAAGCTAGGGAGTCTGTGTGGGGGGTAGCCAGCTCCAGTGTGGGAAATGGGGTCTCAGCGGTTCCCACCTGCTCCCTGGCCTGATCCCAGGCCCAGCTATTGTGGCTCCAGGCCCCCCCCCCAATTCCTTTTATTGGCTCCATGGCACCCAACACTCTGCACATGTGCGGTTCTACATGGGGGCAGAGCCGCACATGATTTCCATTGTGGGAGTGTTAGCTCCCCCTGCTACTCCCACAGTACAGCCACCCCTGTGTAAACCCATTACAGAGTGGTGCCAGATCCTTAGAAACTGAAAATAGTGGTATTGAAAATCCTGCCACAAGTATGAAGTTTGTTTCTTTATTCTCTGTACATCTAAACTGAGGAATTTTATAATTTTTGCCTGGAGAAAGACATGAAATCTCACTCTCTTTCCTTGGGTTTGTTCGATTTTCCTGCCGTGACAACTGCCAGCCTTAACAATAAGAGGGAAAAGTGCAGGCTCAAAATGTTGCTGCACTGGGAGTCAATGGCCTCTGCAGACCCAAAGCACCTTTACAAGATTTGCATCTAGTCAGAGACGAGAGAATGAGAAGTGACTGGGCTACAGCTGCAGCCAGGAAAACTGAAGAACATGTTTATGACTTCTGTAATGGAGTTGGACATCTCCGTGCTCACTGGGGGCCTGATTAGAATCAATGAAGTAGAGCAGCTGTACCCTGATAATCATAGATCATCATGTCTAGTCATTGGGCACTTCTTGCTACTTGTGCTGCCACTGGGACTCTAGGTACAAGCTTAGCAAACTGTAGCCTGTCTCAGGCAGAGTGGGTGATGTTTGCCACCGAATTAATATCCTCCATGTCCCAGCTTCTTATTGCATGAACCTGCACCGTTACTGCCTGTTGCAACGAACACTGTAATTACTAAATAAAAATGAATATTAAAAGAAGAGAAATAAGACAGCCGTGAATATTTTTGCTGTAGAAAGATCACAGGGCTGGTTGCACGGAAGGGTTTGCCAATTTCAGGTTTGCAATGTATTCATTTTTGATGCGTGATATGCTTTTAATTTTCATTTGGTAATTACAGAGTCAAAATTAAGGATAATTTATGTATGGAAGGAGCATGGATATTCCTTTTGGGAAGGTACTAATGGGTATCAAGCATTCTCATTATTAATGTAATATAATTATATAATGTTTTATTAGGGGAGAATGTCCCATGTAATACTGGTGGTGCTGGGTATCTGCCAAGTTAATTAAAACTTGGTGTGTCAGGATCTGCTTCTATGTGGAAATGGAGCTGTGTAGGTGTGTGTGTGTGTGTGTGTGTGTGTGTGTGTGTGTGTGTGTGTGTGTGTGTGTGCACGTGTGTGCGGCGGGGGTTCCTAAACTAATTGCAACTTTTGTTTATTTAAATCAAAGTCAAGTATTTTGTTGAGAAAATCCAAGTAGGTGTCTGGGGATTCTTCACAACTCAACTAGAGAAATCTCCAAAAGTCAGGCCAATTTAACACATCTCTGCCTCTTTCTCTCACTTTCTTTGTCTAAGAAACACACACACATAGCCCTCCTCCCCTCAAGAGGCCTACGTTCCTTTCTTTAAAATACTTTGTGTTGTGATAGGGTCCATTGGACTTTTAAGCCTTCTGATATCGTCAAGAAAACAGCCATACTTATGCCATAAGACCAGATAGATAAATACATACTCTGTGATAGAGAGATCAATGGAAAGGTTAGGACAACACTTGTACTAAGGGAAATTTTAAAACTTTTTGTTTATTGTTTTTTTATTATTATTAACAAGTATTTCATTGACATGATTTTGATGCAGTTCAGAGAAAAAACTTTCCTTGTTCAATTTTCAACAACTGCTCACCCCTTGAGCTCAGGGTTCAGAAACCTCACAGACATTTCTCTGGGGCCTCCAAAGAGTCTTCCAACAAAAGAGGGAAGAACAGACTCTTGTGATATTTCTAAGTGATATAATAGGCAGGGAACACTCCCCCTGCCCAGAAACACCCCTGTGCTTTAAATAACAACAAAACAAACAAACAAAAACCCGACTGGTCTCCTCCTAATTGTAAAGAGGCAAAAAAGAGCACAGCCCCAATGCTATGTTCTCCTTCACAATTATCCTGCACTAACTGTGTTAAATATTTACAGTGTGTTAGAAAATCCTCACCTGCCAAGTAAAGAAGAGTCACGTCTTGCTATTAAAGGAAGGGGTCTATTCTTCAGGACATATTGGAGGCTTCAGTCTAAGGGGGACTGTCAAGTGCTGTAATAGTGGGAGGAGGAGGCCACCAACCACCCTCTGGAAAATCAGCAGAGTGATGGGACATCTCATCAAGATGCTGGGGGGGAGGGGAAGGTAGGAGGTGGACGGGCCTCCCTCAATAGCAGAGCACAAAGCAAGGGGGAGGCACAGAGCTGTTGGGAGAGAGGGTTCTCTCGTGGTAAGTCTGTAGGAGACAAGTTCTGATGGGACACAAAGGGAATATTTAGACCTCCATCTCCGGAATGGATGGATATTTGGGGGCAGGTTAGTTGGGTGCCAGTAGGTGAATGAATCTTCCCCAAACGTCAGCCAACGTTCACTCCAACTTCCAGCTGGTTCTGAAAATAGGTCAAGGTGAGCTTAATTGGCTGAAGAAGGAGAAGAGGCGGCGTTTTTAATTTTTTGGGTGGGGGATGTTTTTTCTTGTATATGGAGCAGTTCACTCATCCCCACCTGTGACACCCACATTCTCCAGCCTCTCCCAAATCTAGGCATGGATGTCACAGTGACAATTAGGTACCAGTTAAGGCAGATCCTTGGGTTCAAGTCTGAAGCTGGAAGGGACACAGCTGGGGCATTGCCAGCTGTGAGAAATGCGTGGTCTGTTGAAAACTGTATTACAATTGTAAGCTATCACTTTAAATGCTCCTGGTCCTGCCTGCAGGCTAGGGAACCATGTGATCTGGGCATAGCACCCAGTCAGCAGCCAGCCAGCCAGCCTACAGTGAGGTGCGGAGAGTTGTGCCTCTTGTTACCTTGCCACATTCCTTCAATTCAATTTAATTCAATGTTATTAAATGTCTTTTGTGAATACGGTAAGAAAAATAGGAACAATCTAAAACAACAGCCACATCCATATAATACATTGAAATTTCAGTCAGAACCAAATAAAGACTTTCTACAATACTAAAAGGAAAGCAATTATCACCAATTTGATTATGCCCAGGGATTGAGAAAAAACTAAAAAATGTTGTTAGAGATGGTGATAATTATATATATATATACACGAAGGAGGTCAAATCCAGCATGGCATCAGAAGCTGGAAAATAGGGGCAATTATGTGGGTCATGTATTGCTGTTACTCTCCTCAAAACCTTCTAAAGCCCCTGTGTGTTACCAGTGTGGCATGATACGAACAAGGTCTATGGCCAGACTCACCACTATGTCTGTATTCTTGTTTTATTTTAGAATGTGGAAAACAACAGGGAAGGACAAAAGTAAAGTCTCCAGGCTAGAGCATGGTGGATTTGTATCCTTGTGCAGCCCCTATGAGACCAAAATGGCTGCTCTTTACAACTTTAACACTCAGTTTACCAACCAGAAATGTGAACAAGTTTTGAGCTATATTTTAGGGGGTGTGTGTGTGAGAGAGGGTCTGTCCGAACTCACTGTGAAATGATTGAATCTATCACAGAGAAGCTAGATTAAGTAGCCACGTGTTGGCTTCTGATTGCTGCTCATACTTTTAAACCTTTCCGGATCTGTAGGTCACTCTCCCAGTCATTCATGGAAGGATCCTATTTTCAATAACTAGCTGACGAAAGACTAGCATAGCATTTTCTTGGTAGCACTCACCATAATAACAACTGCCGATCTGATTCCATTATTACCCTTTCTTCTCACATGCTTGTCCACTTCTAGAAAGATCTCCTTTCTGGATATGAAAGGCCTGCTGTCTTCAGACTCAGGGGCGTTGGTAGGACCTGTTGTGAGTTTCTCTGGTAAGACAGAGAGCAGGGAAAAGCAGGAGGGCTGATCTTGACAAAAAGAAATGTCTTAAAAATGAGGCCTGCTCAATCAAACTGGGAGGAGCTCAGAGAAGAGCTAAGTAGAGGAGAATTTGGAAGACCTACATGAAAACAGCTGAGGGGAAGAAATGTTCACTCATCTGCTGAGAAAGCATGTCTGAGCCAGAGAGTTTTGTTTTCTTTCTTTTTGACTTTTTTTGCCCCAGGTAGGGTAACTTTTGGTTAGGCTGGGGACTAAACCACTCACAAAGACAGATTACCTCTGTAACTAAGCTTGAAATACTGCACAGTGTCCCCTGGAGATTTTCCTTTTACTGTTCCCTGTTGTTTTCCCTATTCTACAGTGGAAAAAAGAACTCACAGAGCTGATTCTGATATGATGCTATTCCTCAGCAAAGCACCAGGGAAGATTTTGCCCAACCCAGGAGCAGCATAGAACAGATGTAACTGGCTGAAGACTGCTTCCTTTGCACATGCTGCCTTAGGAGCTATCATAGGTTTCACCCCCACTCTGAACTTTAGGGTACAGATGTGGGGACCTGCATGTGAACCCCTAAGCTTAATTAACAGCTTAGATCTATTCTGGCTGCCACCACCCAAATGATTTATGAGTTATTTGGGAAACTCTGTCTTCCCCCTCAAAAAGCCTTTCCCTCCCTGGGTAGCCTTGAGAGACTCCTCCACCAATTTTCTGGTGAACACCGATCCAAACCCTTGGATCTTAACACAAGGAGAATTTAACCATCCCCATCCTTTCCCCCCACCAATTTCTGGTGAGTCCAGACCCAATCCCCTTGGATCTTAAAAACAGGGGAAAATCAATCAGGTTGTTAAAAAGAAGGCTTTTAATTAAAGAAAAGAAAGGTGAAAGACTAACCTCTGGGAGAGATTAGCATACCAGCTACTCTCACAGACAACAGATTCAAAACACAGAGGATGTTCCCCTGGGCAAAAACTTAGTTACACAAAAAATACCCAGTTTGATTATTCCCCTAATGCACAAGACAAGTTACAAAAAGAAAATAAACAAAACCTATTTATTCCTTTTCTAATACTCACTACTCTGATAAGAGCTGATTCCTTGATCTTTTCCACTCTGCCTGAAACTGACCCAAACAAAGAGAACTTCCCTCCTTCCTTTTGAAACATTTTGTCCCCCCATTGGTTCCTCTGGTCAGGTGTCAGCTAGGCTAGGTAAACTTTTTAACGCTTTACAGGTAAAAGAGGTATTAACCCTTAACTATCTGTTTCTGATAGGGGCAATGAGGGGAAAGGTGTTTGAGGGGTGCCAGGACTGAGGGAGGAATATCCTTAATATTGAGCACTACATAGATTCTGGGCTGTTCCAGGCTGTGGAGCCCCACCCAGAGGTAGCCTGGATGTTGTTGCTGTAAACTGGAGTTGTTCTAATGTATCCAGACCATTTCAGAATCTGGACAGTGCAGAAGTGGTTTAGACCCGTTTTTCTCACCTCTCCCCAAGGTCTGTTCCGTTGCTGCTCGGCCTCCAAGAAATTACTCTCTTCTGGTTTGAACAATTGACAATTTGTAAGACACTGTGCAAATGTCTTTGTGAAGACTCAATGTTCAGGGATAGATTTCTTAGTGACCAATATCCAGCTTAAGGTTATAGCATCCTCATCCATTAGAATACTTATGGATGAATATTTTTGAAATGTAGGTAGTTTTGCTTTGACAAAACTATCCACTGCCCTCAGATCTGAACCGAAGTCCTAAAGTGATATGTTCTCACTTCCGCACGTATTTTCTCACCTCAGACCATGTGATTTCTAGTAACAAAGCCAAGCATTTAGTGTGGCAGATTCTTTGAGAAACAGTGGTGCTAAGACACTGAAACAAGAATCTGCCATATTAGAGGTTTGGGTTTTATTTTTAGCCTAGGTAAGCTCTCAGTAGGATATCAAGTGTGGCTATGTAAGGCACGATGCGAAGGACACAGAATTGCTAACCCTATTCAGTAGAAAAAGTTAGACCTTAATTCATGATTTCCTGGTTCCCATCTTTTTTGAGAGAAAATATTTATTGAAGGAGCAAGATTAGAGTTGGAGGATTCATTTTGTTTGTGTCCCATCCAGATGTTCAGTTCCATATGCCATGCAGAAGGAAGAGCATGCTCATTATAAAGACAATGTTGGGGATTTAGAAGAAAGCCTCTAGGAAACTCTACTGAGGAAAAACTGAGGGGAAATGGGGACATTTTGACCAGTCAAAATTCAGTCATGTCTGAATGGATTGTCGGGTGGGCAGCAAAGGCACCTGCCTGATCCCGGACTATTCCCCTGACAGAATTCACCAAGGTACTTACTACAGACAAAGGGATTCTGTCCTTTGACTTCAGTAAGCTTTGGACCAGACCCAGGACATTAACAAGGTGCAATCAAAGTGCAGCTTGCTTACCATTTACAAGACAAGGACTTCTGAGTTGTACGGATGATAAAAAAATTCTGTAATTTGTTAGTATTCATAATGTCATACACACCATGAATAGGCCTGAATCCTTCGCATAACTTAGGTTAAAACCTTTCAACCACATCAAATAGCAGAGACTGCGTCTCAATTTTTTTCTCCTCCCATATTATATTCTCTATGCCTAGAAATTTATAACAGAGAAACATTAGATCAAAATTATTTCTTATGGTAGTATAATTTACAATATTATGAGAGGGAGAAGAATGATAAAAATGTTGTAAATTAAAATGTAAGAAACATATAGGCCTTTGAAAGCTATTTTGTGGATCTGGAAGAGAGACCTGCAATTTGTGGAAGTTTTGATTAATCGTTGCTTTATTTGGTTAAGTTATTAACATACAAATGAAGTTCAGAGAATAATCTGATACCAGCAGAGAGGAATATACAGCTGTTTTGTTTTATTACTCCATTAAGTATTGCACACATTATTGGTAGTAAGCCAAGCAAATTAGTTAAATAACTTTATGTTGCTGCATGATGAGCTGTGAAACAAGGACATAATCATCAAGGAATGCAAAAAAACCTTGTTATGTTGGCCCAAGGTCCTGCCTTGATGCAGATTGTCATGATCAATGGCTAATTAAAGGAAAATGTTGGCAAAAGAACAAATGGATGTAACGTGGCCGTGAACTACTTCAGGCTGGAATTAGAAGAAGGCTTCTGAACATGAGAGAAGGGAGGCTCTGGAACAGCTTCCCAAAAGGAGTTGTGGGGGGAGTTGTTTGGTTTTAAGTGTAAGATGGACACATTAATGAGTGTGATTATCTGATGGTTTCTTTTCTTTTCTCTTTTTTGTAGGAGTCAGTGCTTAAGAGCTCTGGGGCAGACCTCTGTTTCATGTCCTGTGTTCCTAAAAACTCACGCTTCAGGGTTTTAGCTGGCCCCCTGAAGCTGTCAGGAACGGATTCCATCCTCCCCTCATGGCAGTGTATTCTGGGCTTCTGGGTTTTTTTTTTTTTTTTTTTTTAAGATCCTTATTCTGAAGCATGAGAAACGGCCACAGCTTGAGATAACACATTGGACAGGATAGGCCAGGGCACTCAGGTGGCACTGAATATTTCCTGTCTGTCATTTGGCTGGCTGGTTCTGGGTCACATGCTCAGGGTCCTATTGATTGCCAAACATGGGTTTGGGAAGAAATTTTCCCTCAGGTCAGACTGGCAGTGACGTTGGGGGTGATTTGTCTTCTTCTGCAGTGTGTGCGTGCAGGTTATGAATGCGGGACATTCGGGTCATTGGATTTAGTGCATGGCTGAGGTGAGGTGTTGGTGGCCTGTGACATACGGAAAGTCAGACTAGACCAGTGTTTCTCAAACTGCGGTTGCCGCTTGTGTAGGGAAAGACCCTGGCGGGCCAGGCCGGTTTGTTTATATGCCCCGTCCACAGGTTCGGCCGATCGCGGCTCCCACTGGCCGCGATTCGCTACTCCAGGCCAATGGGAGCTGCCGGAAGAGGCGTGGGCCGAGGAACATACTGGCTGCTTCTTCCTGCAGCTCCCATTGGCCTGCAGCGGCGAACCACGGCCAGTGGGAGCCGCGATCGTCCGGACCTGCGGACCGGG
>NW_027054111.1:0-16242 GCF_011386835.1 Chrysemys picta bellii
TAGAGGCTCAGATACCTCCTCTATTAGCTCCTTGAGTATTCTAGGATGCATTTCATCAGGCCCTGGTGACTTGCAGGCATCTAACTTTTCTAAGTGATTTTTAACTTGTTTTTTTTTTATTTTATCTGCTAAACCTACCCCCTTCCCATTAGCATTCACTATGTTAGGCATTCCTTCAGACTTCTCGGTGAAGACCGAAACAAAGAAGTCATTAAGCATCTCCGCCATTTCCAAGTTTCCTGTTACTGTTTCTCCCTCTTCACTAAGCAGTGGGCCTACCCTGTCTTTGGTCTTCCTCTTGCTTCTAACGTATTGATAAAAAGTCTTCTTGTTTCCCTTTATTCCCGTAGCTAGTTTGAGCTCATTTTGTGCCTTTGCCTTTCTAATCTTGCCCCTGCATTCCTGTGTTGTTTGCCTATATTCATCCTTTGTAATCTGTCCCAGTTTCCATTTTTTATATGACTCCTTTTTATTTTTTAGATCATGCAAGATCTCATGGTTAAGCCAAGGTGGTCTTTTGCCACATTTTCTATCTTTCCTAACCAGCGGAATAGCTTGCTTTTGGGCCCTTAATAGTGTCCCTTTGAAAAACTGCCAACTCTCCTCAGTTGTTTTTCCCCTCAGTCTTGATTCCCATGGGACCTTACCTATCAGCTCTCTGGGCTTACCAAAATCTGCCTTCCTGAAATCCATTGTCTCTATTTTGCTGTTCTCCCTTCTACCCTTCCTTAGAATTGCAAACTCTATGATTTCATGATCACTTTCACCCAGGCTGCCTTCTACTTTCAAATTCTCAACGAGTTCCTCCCTATTTGTTAAAATCAAGTCTAGAACAGCTTCCCCCCTAGTAGCTTTTTCAACCTTCTGAAATAAAAAGTTGTCTCCAATGCAGTCCAGGAATTTGTTGGATAGTCTGTGCCCCGCTGTGTTATTTTCCCAACATATAGCCGGATAGTTGAAGTCCCCCATCACCACCAAATCTTGGGCTTTGGATGATTTTGTTAGTTGCTTAAAAAAAGCCTCATCCACCTCTTCCACCTGGTTAGGTGGCCTGTAGTAGACTCCTAGCATGACATCTCCCTTGTTTTTTACCCCTTTTAGCCTAACCCAGAGACTCTCAACACTTCCATCTCCTATGTCCATCTCTACCTCAGTCCAAGTGTGTACATTTTTAATATACAAGGCAACACCTCCTCCCTTTTTCCCCTGTCTATCCTTCCTGAGCAAGCTGTACCCATCCACACCAACATTCCAATCATGTGTATTATCCCACCAAGTTTCAGTGATGCCAACAATGTCATAGTTGTATTTATTTATTAGCACTTCCAGTTCTTCCTGCTTATTCCCCATACTTCTCGCATTTGTATATAGGCATCTAAGATACTGGTTTGATCTTTCCTCCCAGTTTTGTCCTGACCCTCCTTTCCCTCTGACAATATAGCCCACACTCCCTCTCGTTTTTGACCCATCTCCCCGGTCTCCATGTTCCCCACTTACCTGTGGGCTTTGCTCACCTGTCCCGTTCGAACCTAGTTTAAAGCCCTCCTCACTAGGTTAGCCAGTCTGTGTCCAAAGGTACTAATAACTTGAGCTGTGGTTTGGAGGTGGAACAGCTGTCAAGGGCACTGAGGGGGAGATAGCAGGAGCTCATCCTTCAAGGAGGGGGGTTGGCACTGGAGGTTACTAGAAAGGACAAGAAGACTCCATTCTGGGGTTCAGGAGGTGAATTTATCCCTCAGTGGTGGGCAGGTGATGGGTGGAAGTAGTGCTGGTTCCAGGTGCCCTTAATTCCCGCTGATTCCTCGGGGCGTTTGAGTCTCTGACAGGTTCTCGTTCCCTTGCAGCAGGAGGACGTCACGTCCAAAGTGATGCACCAGCTCCGCATCATCCGGCACTTGCGCCAGATTCCTGAGACACTGCAGGGGCTGTGCCTCTGTGAACATCAGCAACTCCTGCTCCTTGCTGCAGGTACTGCTCTGGCTCACTGTAAATGGGGTGCTAGTGGAAGGGGAAATGGAGCCCCCTGGCACTCACTAAAAGGGAAAGTGGTGGACCCCTGTGGCTTTGCTTCAGCAAGTCTCCTTCTCGAGGTCTCTCTTTGAGGACTGAGAGAGTGTTAGGGTTGACGTATGTGAGTGCGAGCAGGAGCCTCTTTCGAGTTTTCTCCTTTCCTTTTACTGATTTTACTAGAAAACAGACGTCCCTGTTAGAATCATAGAATCATAGAATATCAGAGTTGGAACGGACCTCAAGACGTCATCTAGTCCAACCCCCTGATCAAAGCAGGACCAATTCCCAGCTAAATCATCCCAGCCAGGGCTTTGTCAAGCCGGGCCTTAAAAACCTCCGAGGAAGGAGACTCCACCACCTCCCTAGGTAACGCATTCCAGTGTTTCACCACCCTCCTAGTGAAATAGTTTTTCCTGATATCCAACCTGGACCTCCCCCACTGCAACTTGAGACCATTCCTCCTTATTCTGTCATCTGCCACCACTGAGAACAGCCGAGCTCCATCCTCTTTGGAACCCCCCTTCACGTAGTTGAAGGCTGCTATCAAATCCCCCCTCATTCTTCTCTTCTGGAGACTAAACAATCCCAGTTCCCTCAGCCTCTTCTCATAAGTCATGTGCTCCAGACCCCTAATCATTTTTGTTGCCCTCCGCTGGACTCTTTCCAATTTTTCCTCATCCTTCTTGTAGTGTGGGTCCCCAAACTGGACACAGTATTCCAGATCAGGCCTCACCAATGTCGAATAAAGGGGAACGATCACGTTCCTCGATCTGCTGGCAATGCCCCTACTTATACAGCCCAAAATGCCGTTAGCCTTCTTGGCAACAAGAGCACACTGTTGACTCATATCCAGCTTCTCATCCACTGTGACCCCTAGGTCCTTTTCTGCAGAACTGCTACCTAGCCATTCGGTCCCTAGTCTGTAGCAGTGCATGGGATTCTTCCGTCCTAAGTGCAGGACTCTGCACTTGTCCTTGTTGAACCTCATCAGGTTTTTTTCGGCCCAATCCTCTAATGTGTCTAGGTCCCTCTGTATCCGATCCCTACCCTCGAGTGTATCTACCACGCCTCCTAGTTGAGTGTCACCTGCAAACTTGCTGAGAGTGCAGTCCACACCATCCTCCAGATCATTAATAAAGATATTAAACAAAACCGGCCCCAGGGGCGACCCTTGGGGCACTCCGCTTGAAACTGGCTGCCAACTAGACATGGAGCCATTGATCACTACCCGTTGAGCCCGACGATCCAGCCAGCTTTCTATCCAGCTTACAGTCCATTCATCCAGCCCATACTTCTTTAACTTGGCGGCAAGAATACTGTGGGAGACGTATGTGAGTGCGAGCAGGAGCCTCTTTCGAGTTTTCTCCTGTTATTGATTTTACTAGAAAACAGACGTGCCTGTTGAGAAGGTAAGAGCCTTGGAGAGGTTTTTAACCTGCTCAGTCTGATCCATCTGGTGCCAGCTGAATTCTAGGCATGGAAAACACTAGTTCAAGGTGGCAGAATTTTATAGCCCACCTGGGATTTTGTGCCGTAGAATCACTGGGGATATTAGGGTTTGTCCTTTTCGTTTTACCTTTTCCTCCATCCCTCCTTCCTTTCTCTTGTTCCCCTCCCACCACCAAGAGTGGTGTGTGTGTGTGTGTTGCTGGGGGTGCTCTTCACCTCCCCTCGTGCGAAGTTGACACTGCAAGGGCTGTGCCTTTGTGAACATCAGCAACTCCTACTCCCTGCTGCAGGTACTGCTCTGGCTCACTGTAAATGGGGTGCTAGTGGAAGGGGAAATGGAGCCCCCTGGCACTCACTAAATGGGAAAGTGGTGGATTCTCCATCTCTTGATGTCATTGAATGAAGACTAAATGCCTTTGTGGAATGTTTCTGCCCAAAAAGTAACTATTGTCCTATACAGGAAGCCTATGATATGCAGGGGCTTAGATGAGATGCTCTAAAGGTCTCTTGTGGCCATAAAGTCTCCTAATTTTGGAAACACTGAGTGTAGCATTGGAAGCAGCCTCTGATGTTTTACCGTCTAGCCGGATTGCTTCCTAGAATGAAGACGCATTGAGTGGGGTGATCCACAGAGAGTAGCTCAAACCTTCAAAGTGTCAGGCCAGCAGCAGGACATTAGCACTTCCGGGGATGGGTGGGTGTGGCAGTGACATCACAAAGGCCTTTTCAGGACCTCAGCGTATTGGTCAAAGGTGTTAGGGAGGTGGTGATCTCCGTGAGAGATGCTGACATCAGCCAGGCAGGACAGGGGCGCATGGCCAGGGAAACCTCAGAGACCCCTGTGGCTTTGCTTCAGCAAGTCTCCTTCTCGAGGTTTCTCTTGAGGACTGTACACAGGACAGCTGTTACCCTTCCCTTTATAGTTATGACAACCTCAAACCTTCAAAGTGTCAGGCCAGCAGCAGGACATTAGCACTTCAGGGTTTGGTTGGGTGTGGCAGTGACATCACAAAGGCCTTTTGCAGGATGTCAGCTTATTGGTCAAATGTGTTAGGGAGGTGGTGACCTCAGAGAGAGATGCTGACATCAGCCTGGCAGGACAGGGGCGCATGGCCAGGGAAACCTCAGAGACCCCTGTGGCTTTGCTTCAGCAAGTCTCCTTCTCGAGGTTTCTCTTGAGGACTGAGAGAGTATTAGGATTCACGTATTTGAGTGAGAGCAGGAGCCTCTTTCGAGTTGTCTCCTTTCCTTTTACTGATTTTACTAGAAAACAGACATCCCTGTTTAGAAAGTAAGAGCCTCCAAGAGGTTTTGGAACCTGCTCAGTCTGATCCATCTGGTGCCAACTGAATTCTGGGCATGGAAAACACTAGTTCAAGGTGGCAGAATTTTAATCCCTCCCTGTGATTTTGTCTGGTAGAATCACTGGGGACATTAGGGTTTGTCCTTTTCGTTTTACCTTTTCCTCCATCCCTCCTTCCTTTCTCTTTATCTCTTACTTCTTTTGTCCTTTCTCTTGTTCCCCTCCCACCACCAGGAGTGGTATATGTGTGTGTGTGTGTGTTGCTGGCCAAACTAAAAGCAGAAGAAAATGAAAGAAAACATCAGAGACTGCATCAATTAACAAAACTCAAGACACAGCAGAGAAAAAGAGAAGAAAAAGCCATCCTCCAGATCATTAATAAAGATATTAAACAAAACCGGCCCCAGGACCGACCCTTGGGGCACTACTCCGCTTGAAACCGGCTGCCAACTAGACATGGAGCCATTGATCACTACCCGTTGAGCCCGACGATCCAGCCAGCTTTCTATCCACCTTACAGTCCATTCATCCATCCCATACTTCTTTAACTTGGTGGCAAGAATACTGTGGGAGAGCGTATCAAAAGCTTTGCTAAAGTCAAGGAATAACACATCCACTGCTTTCCCCTCATCCACAGAGCCAGTTATCTCATCATAGAAGGCAATTAGGTTAGTCAGGCACGACTTCCCCTTCGTGAATCCATGCTGACTGTTCCTGATCACTTTCCTCTCCTCTAAGTGTTTCATAATTGATTCCTTGAGGACCTGCTCCATGATTTTTCCAGGGACTGAGGTGAGGCTGACTGGCCTGTAGTTCCCTGGATCCTCCTCCTTCCCTTTTTTAAAGATGGGCACGACATTAGCCTTTTTCCAGTCATCCGGGACCTCCCTCGATCGCCATGAGTTTTCAAAAATAATGGCTAATGGCTGTGCAATCTCATCCGCCAAGTCCTTTAGCACCCTTGGATGCAGCGCATCCAGCCCCATGGAGTTGTGCACGTCCAGTTTTTCTAAATAGTCCCGAACCACTTCTTTCTCCACAGAGGGCTGGTCACCTTCTCCCCATATTGTGCTGCCCAGTGCAGCAGTCTGGGAGCTGACCTTGTTCGTGAAGACAGAGGCAAAAAAAGCATTGAGTACATTAGCTTTTTCCACATCCTCGGTCACTAGGTTGCCTCCCTCATTCAGTAAGGGGCCCACACTTTCCTTGACTTTCTTCTTGTTGCTAACATACCTGAAGAAACCCTTCTTGTTACTCTTAACATCTCTTGCTAGCTGCAACTCCAAGTGTGATTTGGCCTTCCTGATTTCACTCCTGCATGCCTGAGCAATATTTTTATACTCCTCCCTGGTCATTTGTCCAATCTTCCACTTCTTGTAAGCTTCTTTTTTGCGTTTAAGATCAGCAAGGATTTCACTGTCTAGCCAAGCTGGTCGCCTGCCATATTTACTATTCTTTCTACACATCGGGATGGTTTGTTCCTGCAACCGCAATAAGGATTCTTTAAAATACAGCCAGCTCTCCTGGACCCCTTTGCCCTTCATGTTATTCTCCCAGGGGATCCTGCCCATCTGTTCCCTGAGGGAGTCAAAGTCTGCTTTTCTGAAGTCCAGGGTCCGTATTCTGCTGCTCTCCTTTCTTCCTTGTGTCAGGATCCTGAACTCGACCATCTCATGGTCACTGCCTCCCAGATTCCCATCCACTTTTGCTTCCCCTACTAATTCTTCCCTGTTTGTGAGCAGCAGGTCAAGAAAAGCTCTGCCCCTAGTTGGTTCCTCCAGCACTTGCACCAGGAAATTGTGCCCTACACGTTCCAAAAACTTCCTGGATTGTCTGTGCACCGCTGTATTGCTCTCCTAGCAGATATCAGGGTGATTAAAGTCTCCCATGAGAACCAGGGCCTGCGATCTAGCAACTTCTGCTAGTTGCCAGAAGAAAGCCTCGTCCACCTCATCCCCCTGGTCTGGTGGTCTATAGCAGACTCCAACCTTGACATCCCCCTTGTTGCTCACACTTCTCAACTTTATCCAGAGACTGTCAGGTTTTTCTGCAGTTTCATACCAGAGCTCTGAGCAGTCATACTCCTCTCTTACATACAACGCAACTCCCCCACCTTTTCTGCCCTGCCTGTCCTTCCTGAACAGTTTATATCCATCCATGACAGTACTCCAGTCATGTGAGTTATCCCACCAAGTCTCTGTTATTCCAATCACATCATAGTTCCCTGACTGTGCCAGGACTTCCAGTTCTCCCAGCTTGTTTCCCAGGCTTCTTGCATTTGTGTATAGGCACTTAAGATAACTCATCGATCGTCCCTCATTCTCAGCATGAGACAGGAGTCCTCCCCCCTTGCGCTCTCCTGCTTGTGCTTCCTCCCAGGATCCCATTTCCCCACTTACCTCAGGGCTTTGGTCTCCTTCCCCCGGTGAACCTAGTTTAAAGCCCTCCTCACTAGGTTAGCCAGCCTGCTGACGAAGATGCTCTTCTCTCTCTTCGTTAGGTGGAGCCCGTCTCTGCCTAGCACTCCTCCTTCTTGGAACACCATCCCATGGTTGAAGAATCCAAAGCCTTCTCTCCAACACCACCTGTGTAGCCATTCGTTGACTTCCACGATTCGACGGTCTCTACCCCGGCCTTTTCCTTGCACAGGGAGGATGGACGAGAACACCACTTGCGCCTCAAACTCCTTTATCCTTCTTCCCAGAGCCACATAGTCTGCAGTGATCCGCTCAAGGTCATCTCTGATCGCTCACCTTCCACATCACCGTCTTCTTAAGAACTTCCTCAACTGTTGCAGGAACTACTCAGAGAAACCTGCAGATGTAAGCCTCAGTGAGCTCTCCCCAAGCGAACTCCCAGTCAAACTCCCGCTCTTAGCCTCTGCTGTTCGCCGCTCCTTCTCCAAGTCTCTCTTTGAGGACTGAGAGAGTATTAGGGTTCACGTATTTGAGTGCGAGCAGGAGCCTCTTTCGAGTTTTTTCCTTTCCTTTTACTGATTTTACTAGAAAACAGACGTCCCTGTTGAGAAGGTAAGAGCCTCCAAGAGGTTTTGGAACCTGCTCAGTCTGATCCATCTGGTGCCAGCTGAATTCTAGGCATGGAAAACACTAGTTTAATGTGTCAGAATTTTATTCCCTCCCTGGGATTTTGTCCCGTAGAATCACTGGGGACATTAGGGTTTGTCCTTTTCGTTTTACCTTTTCCTCCATCCCTCCTTCCTTTCTCTTCATCTCTTACTTCTTTTGTCCTTTCTCCTGTTCCCCTCCCACCACCTATTAGAGGGGCGGATTATACCCATCAGTAGTATGTCCTGGATCTCCCTTTGTATAGCAGTTTTGTCATGAGGTGACTCCTGGTAGGGTGGGGTTCTAATTGGGTGAGCATTACCTGTGTTAATGGAGTGGTATGCCCGTTCGGTCCGTTTTGGAGTGGCTGAGAAAATTGGTGCAAAGCTTGTGCACAGCTCCTTGATCTGCTGTCGCTGCAGACGTCCAAGGGTCGTGGAGAGGTTCACCTCTTCTACGCCACCATCCTTTTTTTCTTCGTAATAGACACCTTTAGGCCACTTTGCGTTATTTGTTTTCTGGGCTGTAAACTGGCAAACGTTTAATTTTTTGGAATAAAAGGGCTTAAGAGAATTAACATGGTATACCTTGGGCTTTATGTTGGAGGTGGGGGAGGCTATGAGATAATTAACAGCTCCTAGGCGCTCCTGGACCGCGAATGGTCCTTTCCACGACGCTTCCATTTTATGGGCCTGGAGCGCCTTTAAGACCATGACTTGGTTTCCTACTTTGAAGGACCGTTCTCTGGAATGTTTATCATACCAGGCCTTTTGCTCTTTCTGAGCATTTTTTAGGTTTTCTTTAGCAAGGGCTAAAGAGTGTCGGAGGGTGCTTTGTAGGTTGCTTACAAAGTTTAGAATGTTAGTTCCTGGAGAAGGCGTAAGCCCCTCCCATTGCTGTTTCACCAACTGTAATGGCCCCTTAACCTCGCGGCCATACACAAGTTCAAATGGTGAAAACCCTAAAGTGGGATGTGGTACAGCCCTGTAGGCGAAAAGCAACTGCTGCAACACTAGGTCCCAATTATTGGAGTGTTCATTTATGAATTTACATATTATGGCCCCCAAAGTTTTATTAAACCTCTCCACCAGGCCATTGGTTTTATGGTTGTAAGGGGTGGCAACCAAGTGATTCACCCCATGAGCTTCCCACAGGTTTTTCATGGTCCCTGCCAGGAAATTAGTTCCCGAATCTGCAAGGATGTTGGAGGGCCAATCTACCCCGGCAAAAATGTCTGTTAATGCCTGGCACACACTTTTAGCCCTGGTGTTGCTTAAGGGTACTGCTTCCGGCCATCGGGTAACAAAATCCATGAAAGTCAGTACGTACTGCTTTCCTTTGGGTGTCTTTTTGGGAAAAGGACCCAGAATATTCACAGCTACGTGCTGAAATGGGACCTTAATTATGGGTAGTGGCTGGAGAGGGGCTTTAACCTGGTCTTGGGGCTTTTCCACTCGTTGGTACACCTCACAAGACCGGACATAATTAGCAACGTCCTTGCCCATTCCCTCCCAGTGGAAGGACTTCCCCAACCGGTCCTTGGTTCTGTTCACCCCAGAATGGCCACTGGGATGATCGTGGGCTAAGCTCAAGAGCTTTACCCGATACTTAGTGGGAACTACCAACTGTCTTTGAGGATGCCAGTTTTTCTGGTGCCCACCAGAAAGAGTCTCCTTGTATAAAAGTCCTTGTTCTATAACAAACCGGGATCGGTTAGAAGAGCTGAGAGGCGGTGGGGTGCTCCACGCCGCCGCCCAAACTTTCTGAAGGCTGTTATCTGCTTCCTGCTCGGCCTGGAACTGTTTCCTTGATGCTGGAGACATCAGTTCCTCCTTGGATTGTGGACTGGGGCTTGGTCCCTCTGGAAGTGATGCAGGTGCTGGGGCTGTTTCCATTGACTGTGATCCGCTGTCCACTGGTGCACTATGTGGTATCTCAGGCTCTGGCTGAGCCTCTTGGGTAGGGTTATCTGCTGCTTCCGCCAGGTCAGGCTCGCTGGTGCCCTCTGGCGTTGGAGTTGTAGACGGGTTTGCAAGCGCTGGACTCAGTGCTGGCAATGGTCCTGGTGCTGGTTGCGTTGCCAGTTCCGGTTCTGGGACTGGCTTTGGCTGGGTCTCTGGGATTGGATTCACTACGGCTGTTGCAGTCGTTGGCAGGGGATCCGGTTCCACCACCTTTGTCTGGGTCTCTGGTAACACAGCCGGGGCCCTGGTGGACGGCTCAGGAACAGGGATGGGGGTGAAAGCTTGCTTAGCCTTTGCTACTTCCAGTTCATGCTTCCTTTCTTTTTCTCTCTCCTCCATCTCTTTTTTTTTTCAGCTCCATTTCTTTTTCTTTCAACTTCATCTCTCTCTTGTGGGCCTCCTCTTTGGCTTTTTCTTCTCTTTTTCTCTGCTGTGTCTTGAGTTTTGTTAATTGAAGCAGTCTCTGATGTTTTCTTTCATTTTCTTCTGCTTTTAGTTTGGCCAGTTCTATTTTTTTAGCTACTTCTTTGGTAGTCATTTTCCTGTTTTCTTGTGCTGGGTCACCCCCTCTGCAGTTGACTGAAACTGGGAAGCTCTCAGCTCTGGCTGCTGCTGAGTTAAGAGAGACTTTCTAACTAGCTACTCCCGAGGATGTAAAAAGAAAAAAAAACCAATTCAGCTTGTAAATTCCTTTTACCCTGTCGTTTGCTCATTTGAACACTTCTCTTAACAAAGGACCTTGTTAAAAAAACTTAACACCTCTGCCTTCAGGCAAGGAGAGAGAAGATATGCATCTATCTCCAGCTCTGCTTTTCAAGCAGCTAGAAAGAAAAAAAAATCTCACTGGCTTTGGGTTTAAAATGATCCCACCGCTACCACCATGTCAAGGCTGTATCCCCACTTTGAACTTTAGGGTACAAATGTAGGGGCCTGCATGAAAACTTCTAAGCTTAACTACCAGCTTAGCTCTGGTCCGCTGCCACCATCCCAAGGCTAATTTCCTTCCCTGGGTAGCCTTGAGAGACCTTCACCAATTCCCTGGTGAATACAGATCCAAACCCCTTGGATCTTAAAACAAGGAGAAATTAACCATTCCCACTTCTTTCTCCCACCAACTCCTGGTGAATACAGATCCAACCCCCTTGGATCTAAAACAAGGAAAAAATCGATCAGGTTCTTAAAAAGAAGGTTTTTAATTAAAGAAAAAGGTAAAAATCATCTCTGTAAAATCAGTATGGAAATAACCATACAGGGTAATCAAACTTAAAGAGCTCAGAGGACTCCCCTCTAGTTTTAGGTTCAAAGTACAGCAAACAAAGATAAACACTCTAGTAAAAGGTACATTTACATGTTGAGAAAACAAAGGAAAACTAACACGCCTTGCCTGGCTATTTACTTAGAAGTTAGAAATAGGAGAGACTTGTTTAGAAAGATGTGGAGAACCTGGATTGATGTCTGGTCCCCCTCAGTCCCGAGAGCGAACGCACAACCAAAACAAAGAACACAAACAAAAGCCTCCCCCCCCCACGGCCAAAGTGATGCACCAGCTCCGCATCATCTGGCACTTGTGCCAGGTGCCTGAGACACTGCAGGGGCTGTTCCTCTGAGGCCTTAGCAACTCCCACTCCCTGCTGCAGGTACTGCTCTGGCTCCCTGTAAATGGCGAGCTAGTGGAAGGGGAAATGGAGCCCCCTGGCACTCACTAAAAGGGAAAGTGGTGGATTCTCCATCTCTTGATGTCATTTAATCAAGACAAGATGCCTTTCTGGAATGTGTGTGCCCAAAAAGTAACTATTGTACTATACAGGAAGCCTATGATATGCAGGGGCTTAGATTAGATGCTCTAAAGGTCTCTTCTGCCCATCAAGTCTACTAATTTTGGAAACACTGAGTGTAGCATTGGGAGCAGCCTCTGATGTTTTACTGTTTGGCCGGCTTGCTTCGTAGAATGAAGACGCATGGAGTGGGGTGATCCCCAGAGAGTAGCTCAAACCTTCATAGTGTCAGGCCAGCAGCAGGACATTAGCACTTCAGGGGATGGTTGGGTGTGACAGTGACATCACAAAGGACTTTTGCAGGAGCTCAGCCTATTGGTCAAAGTTGTTAGGGAGGTGGTGACCTCAGAGAGAGATGCTGACATCAGCCAGGCATGACAGGAGCACAGGGCCAGGGAAACCTCAGAGACACCTGTGGCTTTGCTTCAGCAAGTCTCCTTCTCGAGGTCTCTCTTTGAGGACTGAGAGAGTATTAGGGCTGACGTACGTGAGTGCGAGCAGGAGCCTCTTTCGAGATTTCTCCTTTCTCTTTACTGATTTTACTAGAAAACAGACGTCCCTGTTAAGAAGGTAAGAGCTTCGGAGAGGTTTGTAACCTTTTCAGTCTGATCCCCCTGGTGCCAGCTGAATTCTAGGCATGGAAAACACTAGCTCAAGGTGGCAGAATTTTATTCCCTCCCTGGGATTTTGTCCCGTGGAATCACTGGGGACATTAGGTTTTGTCCTTTTCGTTTTACCTTTTCCTCCATCCCTCCTTCCTTTCTCTTCAACTCTTACTTCTTTTGTCCTTTCTCCTGTTCCCCTCCCACCACCAGGAGTGGGGTGTGTGTGTGTTGCTGGGGGTGCGCTTCACCTCCCCTTGTGGAAAGTTGATCCAATACTGTGAGGTTGAAATAGTGCTTGGACTCCACTGACACTAGATGCTCCCATCCTGTGGCTTAACATTACTGTCTGGGATGACTTCGGGCAAGGTCTCAACCTCCCCGCAACGCACTTTTCTGCTTTCAGAATCCCTGCTGCCCCCCCTCCTAGATCCGCCTCCCTGCCCAACCTGGGTGGGGGTGGAGAAGAGGGTTCTGATAACTTGAGCTGTGGTTTGGAGGTGGAACAGCTGTCAAGGGCACTGAGCGGGAGGTAGCAGGAGCTCATCCTACAAGGAGTGGGGTTGGCACTGGAGGTTACTAGAAAGGTCAAGAAGATTCCATTCTGGGGTTGAGGAGGTGAATTGCTCAAAGGTGTTAGGGAGGTGGTGACCTCAGAGAGAGATGCTGACATGAGCCAAGCAGGACAGGGGGGCAGGGCCAGGGAAACCTCAGAGACCCCTGTGATTTTGCTTCAGCAAGTCTCCTTCTCGAGGTCTCTCTTTGAGGACTGACAGAGTATTAGGGTTCACGTATGTGAGTGGGAGCAGGAGCCTCTTTCGAGTTTTCTCCTTTCCTTTTACTGATTTTACTAGAAATCAGTTAGAAGCAACAAAGCACATTTGGTGATTTTTTGATGGTTGGGGTCTCTGGTGATTGGTTCCATATAAGATGGGGAAAAAAATGGAGTCTCCTTCCTTGGAGGTTTTTAAGGCCCGGCTTGACAAAGCCCTGACTGGGATGATTTAGCTGGGAATTGGTCCTGCTCTGAGCAGGGGGTTGGACTAGATGCCCTCTTGAGGTCCCTTCCAACTCTGATATTGTATGATTTTATGATTCTATGAAAACAGACTTCCCTGTTGAGAAGGTAAGAGCCTCCAATAGGTTTTGCAACCTCCACAGTCTGATCCATCTGGTGCCAGCTGAATTCTAGGCATGGAAAACACTAGTTCAAGGTGGCAGAATTTTATTCCGTCCCTGGGATTTTATCCCGTAGAATCACTAGGGATATTAGCGTTTGTCCTTTTCATTTTACCTTTTCCTCCATCCCTCCTTCCTTTCTCTTCATCTCTTACTTCTTTTGTCCTTTCTCTTGTTCCCCTCCCACCACCAGGAGTGGTGTGTGTGTGTGTCTGTGTGTGTATTGCTGGGGGTTCTCTTCACCTCTCCCTGTGGGAAGTTCCTCTAAAACTGTGGGGTTGAAATAGTGCTTGGACTCCACTGACACAAGATGCTGCCATCCTGTGGCTTAGCATTAGTGTCTGGGATGACTTGGGGCAAGATCTCAACCTCCCCTCAACCCACTTCACTTCTGGCAGAATCCCTCTTGCCCCCCCGCTAGAGCCGCCTCCATGCCCAACCTGGTTGCGGGTGCAGAAGAGGGTTCTGATAACTTGAGGTTTGGTTTGGAGGTGGAACAGCTGTCAAGAACACTGAGTGGGAGGAAGCAGGAGCTCACCCTAGAAGGAGGGGGGTTGGCACTGGAGGTTACTAGAAAGGACAAGAAGACTCCATTCTGGGGTTCAGGAGGTGAATTTATCCCTCAGTGGTGGGCAGGTGATGGGTGGAAGTAGTGCTGGTTCCAGGTGCCCTTAATTCCCGCTGATTCCTCGGGGCGTTTGAGTCTCTGACAGGTTCTCGTTCCCTTGCAGCAGGAGGACGTCACGGCCAAAGTGATGCACCAGCTCCGCATCATCCGGCACTTGTGCCAGGTGCCTGAGACACTGCAGGGGCTGTGCCTCTGAGGCCATCAGCAACTCCCGCTCCCTGCTGCAGGTACTGCTCTGGCTCACTGTAAATGGGGAGCTAGTGGAAGGGGAAATGGAACCCCCTGGCACTCACTAAAAGGGAAAGTGGTGGATTCTCCATCTCTTGATGTCATTGAATGAAGACTAGATGCCTTTCTGGAATGTGTGTGCCCAAAGAGTAACTATTGTACTATACAGGAAGCCTATGACATGCAGGGGCTTAGATTAGATGCTCTAAAGGTCTCTTGTGGCCATAAAGTCTACTAATTTTGGAACCACTGAGTGTAGCATTGGGAGCAGCCTCTGATGTTTTACTGTCTATCCCACTTGCTTCCTAGAATGAAGACGCATTGAGTGGGGTGATCCACAGAGAGTAGCCCAAACCTTCATAGTGTCAGGCCAGCAGCAGGACATTAGCACTTAAGGGTTTGATTGGTGGCAGTGATATCACAAAGGTCTTTTGCAGGACCTCAGCATATTGGTCAAAGGTGTTAGGGAGGTGGTAACCTCAGAGAGAGATGCTGCCATCAGCGAGGCAGGACAGGGGCGCATGGCCAGGGAAACCTCCGAGACCCCTGTGGCTTTGCTTCAGCAAGTCTCCTTCTCGAGGTTTCTCTTGAGGACTGAGAGAGTGTTAGGATTCACGTATTTGAGTGAGAGCAGGAGCCTCTTTCGAGTTGTCTCCTTTCCTTTTACTGATTTTACTAGAAAACAGACATCCCTGTTTAGAAAGTAAGAGCCTCCTAGAGGTTTTGGAACCTGCTCAGTCTGATCCATCTGGTGCCAGCTGAATTCTAGGCATGGAAAACACTAGTTCAAGGTGGCAGAATTTTAATCCCTCCCTGTAATTTTGTCTGGTAGAATCACTGGGGACATTAGGGTTTGTCCTTTTCGTTTTACCTTTTCCTCCATCCCTCCTTCCTTTCTCTTTATCTCTTACTTCTTTTGTCCTTTCTCTTGTTCCCCTCCCACCACCAGGAGTGGTATATGTGTGTGTGTGTGTGTGTGTGTGTGTGTGTGTGTGTGTGTGTTGCTGGGGGTGCTCTTCACCTCCCCTTGTTGGGAGTTGATCCAAAACTGTATGGTTGAAATAGTGCTTGGACTCCACTGACACTAGATGCTGCCATCGTGTGGTTTAGCATTAGTGTCTGGGATGACTTGGGGCAAGATCTCAACCTCCCCGCAACCCACTTCACTGCTGCCAGAATCCCACCTGCCCCCCCTGCTAGAGCCGCCTCCCTGCCCAACCTGGGTCGGGGTGGAGAAGAGGGTTCTGATAACTTGAGCTGTGGTTTGGAGGTGGAACAGCTGTCAAGGGCACTGAGGGGGAGGTAGCAGGAGCTCACCCTACAAGGACGGGGGTTGGCACTGGAAATTACTAGAAAGGAGAAGACGACTCCATTCTGGGGTTCAGGAGGTGAATTCCTCCCTCAGTGGTGGGCAGGTGCTGGGTGTAAATACTGCTGGTTCCAGGTGTCCTTAATTGCCCCTGATTCCTCGGGGCATTTGAGTCTCTGACAGGTTCCTCTTCCCTTGCAGGAGGAGGACGTCTCGGCCAAAGGGATGCACCAGCTCCGCATCATCCGGCACTTACGCCATGTGCCTGAGACACTTCCGGGGCTGTTCCTCTGAGGCCTTAGCAACTCCCTCTCCCTGCTGCAGGTACTGCTCTGGCTCACTGTAAATGGGGAGGTAGTGGAAGGGGAAATGGAGCCCCCTGGCACTCACTAAAAGGGAAAGTGGTGGATTCTCCAACTCTTGGTGTCATTGATTGAAGACTAGATGCCTTTCTGGAACGTGTGTGCCCAAAAAGTAACTATTGTACTATACTGGAAGCCTATGATATGGAGGGGGTTAGATGAGATGCTGTAAAGGTCTCTTCTGGCCAGAAAGTCTCCTACTTTTGGAAACACTGAGTGTAGTATTGGGAGCAGCCTCTGATGTTTTACTGTCTAGCTAGCTTGCTTCCTAGAATGAAGACGAATTTTGTGGTGTGATCCACAGAGCGTAGCTCAAACCTTCAAAGTGTCAGGCCAGCAGCAGGACATGAGCACTTTAGGGTTTGGTT
>NW_027054112.1:0-16226 GCF_011386835.1 Chrysemys picta bellii
TGTAGTGGAAGATCTACACACACACACGCATCCACATATGTAAGCAGGGTCTGAATGAATTCCCGACAGCTAGCTGGGAGTGGGAGAGAGTTCAGGAAAAAACTGTTTACATGAACACACCTAGGCTATGGCTACACTGGCGCTTTACAGCGCTGCAACTTTCTCGCTCAGGGGTGTGAAAAAACACCCCCCTGAGTGCAGCAAGTTACAGCGCTGTAAAATGCCAGTGTAAACAGTGCCCCATCACTGGGAGCCGCGCTCCCAGCGCTGTAAGCTAATCCCCTTGGGGAGGTGGAGTACCTGCAGCGGTGGGAGAGCTCTCTCCCAGTGCTGGCGCCGCGACCACACTCGCACCTCAAAGCGCTGCCGTGGGAGCGCTCCTGCAGCGGCGCCTTGGAGTTTCGAGTGTAGCCATGCCCCTACTCTGCCTAGATATACAGCAGATGGAGCTGTGTTGCTCAAATAAATCAACTTTGGCTGGTGCTGGGTTACAAATCACTCTAGTACTGAATGAAGGAGTAGTGAAATATTGTTTCAATGATGTCATTATTGTAGGAACAACGGGGAGCAGAACTGTGCTTAACCTGTCCCAAATGAGGGGGGTCACCATCAGCTGACCAGCTTGTTAAGCCAGGGCCTGGAATGCCAGAGGCCTATGAAAGTAAGGGGGGACAGATGTACCAATCAGGAAGTGTGGAGTCTTCTTAAGGGTCTCTGGTCTGGTTTAACCTGTTCCTCCCCACTGTTCAAAGAGAGAGCTAAATAGACTTCATTAGGAGCCCCTTCGTTATTTTAAAATCTCAGTTGGAGCTGAAATCAGTTGTGGTTGGGCAGTGTCTCTGCCCACCCTGCTAAGAGCTAAAAATCACTGAGAGCTAAAATTGCTTGTGGTGGGACCGTGTTTGTGCCCAGAGCTGAAAATCACTAAGAGACTGACCTGCAGACGTCACAGCATGAGAGGCAGGTGGCAGTAGAAGGTGACTGACAGTCAGCTGGCGAGGTGGCAATTGGCAGAGCCCGGAGGTGAGGCGCAGTGACGAAGAAGAGCGGGGCACCAATCGGCTGTCAATGCAGCTGGCAAAGAGGAGCGGCACGCAAGTGCTCGGGCAACAGAGCGAGTAATGTGCCTCTTTTACCCGCGCCCTCCACCCAGGGTGGGAGGTGAATTCTGCAGATGCACCTCTGGACTCTGGGTCTGCACTGTAAGGCCTGGTCCACATTGGGGGACGGGGGGTCGATCTAAGATACGGAACTTCAGCTACGAGAATAGTGTAGCTGAAGTCGACATATCCTAGATCAACTTAGAATTACTTCGCGTCCTTGCGGCGCGGGATCGATGGCCGCGGCTCCCCCGTCGACTTTGCTTCCGCCTCTCGCCAAGCTGGAGTTCAGCAGTCGACGGGAGAACAATCAGGGATCAATTTATCATGTCTATACTACACACGATAAATCAATCCCCGATACATCGATTGCTACCCGCTGAGCCGGCGGGTAGTGTGGTGTGCAGAAAAGGGACGGACACGTGAAAGGGACTTTTGGGTTGCTGGACTTAAGAACCTGAGGGAGAAGGACACAGCCCAACTTATTTGTAGGTGGGTCTTTTGCTCATGGTTTATGTTATGAACCCTCCATTTTCCCAAATTAATGCTGAGTTACTTCCCTCCTTTCATTAAAAGTTTGTCTGCTACACTCAGACTCTGTTTGTGAGAGGGGCAGTATTTCCTCTAGAGGTGCCCAGGTCACTGGGTGGAGGCTCAAACCAGTTTTGTGTTGTATTGACTGGCAGAAGGGTTCCACTTGCATACTTGTACATACTAGTTGCTTTAAGACTGAGCCGATCACAACACATCTTCTAATCTTCTCTTGCTCTGGCCATCCTTCGCCATGTTTGTCCATAGGTCCTTGTTAAGAAATCATCCCACCGGAGGCCAATCGCATGGCTGTTTCAGTTCTCGCGGATGCCACTCAGATATAGCTGCAGTCCATCTGTTGTCACTGAGTCAGGCCACATGTCCCGCCCACCGCATTTTGTGGAGCTTGCTTTTGACAACATCTCAGACTCCAGACTGCTGCCTAATTATTTCATTGGGGATGCGATTGCGGAGCGAAATGCCCAAAAATGTTCATTCCATTGCCCTCTGTGTGACAGACAGTTGATATTTTTCAGTCTTCATCAGCGACCGTGTTTCGCTGCCATATAGCATCGCTGGAAGCACGGTCAAGTTAAAAAGATTTGCACGAGTTGTTTTGCTGATCTTTCCTTGGAAGATGTCCCTGATGTCGTTGAATGTGCACCATCCAGCTTTTTTTCCTGCGCGACAGTTTGCCTTTCTGATCGTGGCGCATCTTGACTTCCTGGCCCAAATAAACGTATTTGTCAGCCTCTTGGATCTGCTCTTCTCCCTGAGTAATTTGGGTTCTTGGCAGAACATCTGATCTCATATATTTTGTTTTCGACTGGTTCATTTTTAATCCTATTTGACTACTTTTCGCAGTCAGTTCTTTAAGCATTCTCTCAAGCTGGACTGTATTTTCAGCTATCAGCTAAATACAGTTATTAAATACATTAAAGCATTAAACTGTTTTTACTTTCAATACTCTGACTTTTCTTCTGTCCTCCCGGCCCCCATTATTGTCCCAGGAAACTGTGAAGTTATTTTTTTTGCACCAATTTTCACCCACTTTTACATTAAATAAATTCCCAGGACATTTTAAAATAAAAACTGAAAATGAGAGGCCTTGTGAATACTGTGTTTTGGCCAGTGTACTGTGATTTTTACTGTGTGATGATATCGATTTAGTGTAAGAAGAAATTACTCATCTTGTGCAGTAACGATGGTTCTTCGAGATGTGTGTCCCTGTGGGTGCTCCACTCTAGGTGTCGGTGCGTCTGTGCGCTGGAGATCAGAGATTTCTCGCAGCAGTACTGGGTAGGGGGAAGGGCAGCCACTGGCACCTCCTATAGCGTGCGCCCCCCTGACTGTCCCCTCAGTTCCTTCTCTACTGGAAGTAGATGAGAGGAGAGTGGGTAGTGGAATACCCACAGGGACACACAACTCAAAGAACCATAGTTATTGCACATGGTGAGTAACTTCTTCTTCTTCATCGAGTGGTGTCCCTGTGGGTGCGCCACTCAAGGTGCTTGTAAAGCAGTACCCCTCCAGGGTGGTAGGGGTTAGGAGTTATGTATAAGTGTGTTATGAGAGCATTGTAAGGCCAACAATAGAGTCTGAGACTAGGCCTTGGGTGATAGCGTAATGCTTTACAAAAGTGAGCTCCGATGTCCAGGTTGCAGCTCTACAAACATCTATTAAGGGGACATTGTTCAAGAGTGCAATCGATGTCACCGTGGCTCGCGTTGAGTGGGATCTGATGCCCACGGTGGGTTCTTTGTGATGCAGGTGGTAGCAAGTTTGAATACAGGTAGAGACCCATTTTAGACAGTCTCTGCGTCGATATTGTAGAGCCCTTGGAGCACTCTGCTGTAGAGACGAATAGTCTTGGTGACTTGCGAAATGGTTTAGTTCTGTCCAAGTAGAAGGCTACAGCCAGTCTGACATCCAGCATGTGCAATGTTGCTTCTCGGGAGTCATTATGTGGCTTGGGCTGGAAGGCAGGTAAGTGTATGGTTTGGGTAATATGAACATTTGTAGCCACTTTGGGCAAGAATTTTGGGTGAGGACATGACATGATTTTGTCTTTGGTAAATACAGTGTACAGTCATTCAGTCATCAATGCTCCTATTTTGCTGACACGTCTGGCAGACGTGATTGCCACTAGTAATACGACCTTCAGTGACACGTGAAGGAGCGAGTAGGTTGTTAGAGGCTCAAAGGGTGGTCTTGTGAAACATTTGAACACAAGATTGAGAGCCCATGGTGGTGCAGGTTGGTGTACTTCTGGGTACATGTTCTGTATACCTGCTAGAAAGCACCGTGTAATCGGGTGAATGAATATTGAAGCCCCTTCTCTCTGTTCATGGAGGGCCGTAATGGCAGCGAGGTGTACTTTAATAGAGCTTATGGCTAACCCCGTTTCCTTCATTTCTAGTAGGTAGCCTAGGATCATCGATAGAAGCGCCTTGGTTGCATCCAGCTGTCATTGGTGACACCAAAGGGAGAATCTTCTTCACTTGTGGCAGTAAGTATTGTTAGTGGTGAGGCAACTTTTTTTTACCTATTTTACTTTCTCCGAACAGTTCAATTCCCCATGTTGGAACCAAAGAGGAGCCACGCTTTGAGATGGAGTTTCGCTGGGTCTGGATGGAGCGTCAGGCCCTTGTTCTGGGACAGGAAGTCCATCTGGAAAGGCAGCAGTTGTGGGGCACAGACTGCTAGACGTGAGAGGTACGGAAACCAAGTCTGTCTGGGCCATGTGGGGACAATGAGAATGATGTATGCGGTGTCGAGTCGTATCTTGCGGATGACCCATGGGATCAGTGGTAACGGCGGGAAGACATACATGAGTGACACATTCCATGGGATGAGGAAGGCATTCCATGCCCTGGAGCAAAATAGTGGACATTTGTGATTTGTTGCTGAGGCGAAAAGGTCGATTACTGGGTGACCCCATTTTCGGAATAGTGTGTTGAGAACCCTGTTGTGGATTTCCCACTCGTGTTCCTGTGAGAAGTGCCTGCTGAGGTTGTCGGCTGTAGTGTTTTGGCACCTTGGTAGGTATGATGCTGTGATGTTTATATTGTTGCGGATGCAGAAGCTCCATAAATTCATGGCTTTTACACATAGCGAGTGAGACCTGGCTCCTCCTTGGCGATTGATATAAAACATGCACTCCACATTGTCGGTGAGAATAGAGATTGAGGGTTCATGTGTGAGTGGAAGGAAGTGTCGGCATCCATTGTGTACCGTCCAGAGTTCCAGGAGATTGAAATGTAGGTGATTTTCCATCGCAGACAACTTGCCTTGTACATTGTGATGACCCAAGTGGGTACCCCAACCCATCAGGTAGGTGTGACAGATTGGATCACAGAAAACTCCCTTAGGACTTGCCAACCAATGTGCCAAGACTTTCCTGCCCTGACAGCTTAGGACTCCAGCACCCTGTCTTGTTGAGCCAGACATGCCAGTCTGCTCCAACACAGACCCAGGGTCTGAATTACTTGCCCCAGAGCTGCAGACTTAACTGAAAGAAACTTACAGAAGTGCTCCTGTCTTTACCACTCAGATGCCAAAGTGCCAATGCGGTCCAAACCCCAAATAAATCCATTTTACCCTGTATAAAATGTATACAGGGTAAACTCATAAATTGTTCGCCTCTATAACACTGATAGAGAGATATGCACAGCTGTTTGCCCCCCAGGTATTAATACATACTCTGAGTTAATTAATAAGTACAAAGTGATTTTATTAAATACAGAAAGTAGGATTTAAGTGGTTCCAAGTAGTAACAGAGAGAACAAAGTCAATTTCCAAGCAAAATAAAATAGAACACGCAAGTCTATGTCTAAGAAATCTGAATACAGATGAAACCTCACCAGTTTCAATAAGCTTCCTTTTACAGACTAGTCTCCTTCTAGTCTGGGTCCAACAATCATTCTCACCCCCTGTAGTTACTGTCCTTTGTTCCAATTTCTTTCAGGTATCCTTGGGAGTAGAGAGGCTCTCTCTTTAGCCAGCTGAAGACAAAATTGAGGGGTCTCCCAAAGGCTTAACTAGACTTTCCCTTGTGGGGGGAGACCCCCTTCCTCTCTCCTATGCAAAATCCAGCTCCAAGATGGAGTTTTGGAGTCACATGGGCAAGTCACATGTGCATTCATGACTGAATTTCTTACCAGACAAGCCACATTCCTGGGAAAGCTTCAATGTGGATTGGCATCTTCGAGTTCGTTGTTGGCTTAAGTGGTTCTTGATTGGGCATTTAATTTGCACATTCCCTTCTCAATAGAAATCAAGCAAGTATACCGCCAATATTCCTAACTTCAAGTACAAAAATGATACATGCATACAAATAGGATTAATAGATTGTGTCGATCATAACCTTTACAGAGATATGTTACATGACATATGTAGCATAAAACATATTCTAGTTATGTCATATATACATTCATAAGCATATTCCATAAAGCCTTATAGGGGGCACTGTCACGGGAGGCATCTGTTGTAATAGTCACTGATGCGGGGGGTGTCTTGTTGAAAGGGAATCCCGGAGCATACATTCCCTGGCTGTGTCCACCATTGTAGGGTGAGGATAATATTTGGTGGTAGTGTCACACATCTGTTGAGATAGTGTTTGCTGGGTGCATAGACCATGTTCAACCAGTGCTGCAGACAGCGTATATGGAGTCTGGCATACTTTACTACGAAAGTTGTAGCTGACATATGTCCCAGAATCTGAAGGCATGTCCTCACTGAAGTTTGTGGTCTGATGATCACCGTGTAAATAAGATTGGTCAATGCAGTGAAACTGTGGTTTGGCAATATTGCCTTGGCTTGTATGGAGTCTAGGTCGGCTACAATAAACTCCAATTGCTGGGTTGGTTCCAGGGTGGATTTCTTTTCGTTCATCTGTAGATCTAGTTGGTGAACCGGGTCTATTGTGGTCTTCAGCATGCCTGCCGTTTCTTCTCGGTTTGCACCTCTGAGAAGACAATCATCCAAATAGGGAAAGATTATGACTCCATTGTGTCATAAATGTGCTGCTACTACCAGAGCGTTTTTGAGACTACGCAGGGAACAGTGGACAGTCCGAAGGGAAAGACCCTGTATTGGTAGTGATTGGGTCCGCCTGTGAACCTCAGGAACCATCTGTGGGCAGGATGTATTGTAATATGGAAGTATGCATCTTGGAGGTTAAGGGCTGCAAACCATCTAGCGCTGGGATTATTGTGGCCAGAGTGATCATTTTTGTACCTGTGGTTGCATACGAACCTGTTGAGTTTTCGGAGATCTAAGATTGGTCTCCATCCCCTCCTTTCTTCTCTGTCAGGAAATATTTGGAATAAGAACCCCTCCCTTGGTATTGATGTGGTGCTGGTTCTACAGCACCCAGCAGTAGGAGGTAGTCTACTTCCTGTTGTAGAAGGTGATCGTGATAGGGGTCCCTGAAGAAGGATGGGATACGAGGGAGGGTAGGGGGAATGGCTGTGAAAGGACTGGTGTAGCCGGATTGTATGATCTCCAAAACCCATTGATCTGTGGTTATCGCAGCTGAGGCATGGTAAAATGGGCATAGGCGGTGACCAAAACTGTGGAATGGGGTATCTGTTGGCACTAGAGATATGGGAGGTGGTGCATACCCTCGACCAAGACCTCAAAATTGTGGCTTAGATGTAAATGGACGGGTGGACGAGGTCTGGTTCTGTGTAGCTCGTCATCTCTGAGCCCGTTGTTTGGGTCTGTTCTGAGTGAAGTATCGTGGTTGTTGACGGTTAAATGAGGTGTCTCGTGACCTGGTTTGGTGTAAAGTGAGGGCGTTTGTCAGGCGGTGGGTGTTTGCCTAGTGTATGCAGCATTGTTCAGAAGGCCTTCATGGTATGGAGACGAGAATAGTTTATCCCTATCGAAGGGGAGGTCCTCCACTTTTAGCTGTAGTTCTTTTGGAATTCCCAAAGTCTGCAACCATGATGTTCTTCTCATAACCACAGCTGTTGTGGTTCTTTAGGCAGCTATGTCCGCTACATCCATTGATCCATTGATATTAACTGACCCTCGTTGATAATGGCGTTGAGTTGAGGACGTTTATGCTTGGGGAGGTCTTCCACGAGCTCTTGTATTTTACCATAGTTAGAGTAGTCGTAATTTGCTAGTAGAGCAGAATAGTTAGCAACTCTAAGCAGAAGAGTGGCTGACGAGTAAACTTTCCGCCCAAAGAGGTTCAATCTCTTGTGTTCTTTATCTGGCAGTGAGGAGCGTAAATGAGGCTGTTTGCTACACTGATTAGCAGCCTCTACTACTAGAAAGCAGGCTTGATGGTGTGAAAACAAAAATTCCATGTCTTTGGCTGGAACGAAGTATTTTCTGTCAGATCTTTTGTTAGTCGGGGATACCGATGCCACTGTTTGCCATATTACCTCCGCAGGCTCTATTATAGCCTCTTCAATGGGGAGGGCAATCTTGGTCAATGATGCTGGTTGTAAGTTTTTTAACAACCTATGTTGTTTCTTCTGCACCTCATGTAAGGAAATTTCTTGGCTATTTGCTACTCTTTTGAAGAGTTCTTGGAACTGTTTCAGGTCATCTGGTGTCGTAGGGATAGACGGCGTCACCGCTTTGTCTGGTGCAGAAGATGAGTAAGGGGCAGGTGGTGAATCATCCGGGTCTGCCTGAGATAGTATTTCTTCTCTTCTATCTCTGTCTCAGGAGGGTAAGAGGTTTCTCTGTGTGGTAATGATGGATGTACTCTGGAACCTCCTGTTGCTGGGGAAGGATAGGGGATCTGGTATGTGGGCCAAGGACCCCATTGTGGCCATTGCATGGGGTAAGGTGGTAATGGGTAAGGCTACTGCTGTGCATACCAGGGCAGTGAATGCTCGGAGGAATGAGGCTTAGGCTTTCCATTCCATGTAGGTCTCATCTCTGATGGGGATGAGCGTTGTCCTGAACATATCCTTCCTCACCACTATGCATGGTGCAGGAGATAAAGGATGGTACCATGCTATGTAGCTCGGGGTGTGTTCGGTGTCGAGCAGTGGCGACTGTGGTGCCGAAGAAACTGCTATGTGAGCAGGACACAGGAGTTGCGCTGGTCCCGCCTTGGGGTTGCAGTCAACTGTTGGAGCACTGACCGGTGCTGGATTCAGCTTGTTAGGCGGTAGCAAGTCTTGTATCGGTGCCGGTGGCAGCAGAATTGATCGCAGTGCCGCTGCCTGTGCCGCGCTCTGCCCCGGGGTGGCTTCCTGTTGTTTGTCCTTCGAGTTTGGAGATGACCATGACATCACTGGTTGGTTTGGTTTCTGGGAACACGTGAGTGGCTGATCAGGTCAATTAGAGCTTTGAACTGTCTATGGCAAACTGAACAAGAAATGCCACTGTGAGTAACTAGATTAACAATGGACATGCTGCTCTTACGAGAGTTACCTTGCTGGCACTTCTGCTCCGCCTCAGCAGTTCTCCTCTGCTCATAGACGGTAGCTCCAGAATGCATGAGACTTCACCAGGTAGAACGAGCATGAGCGAGATCTTCCCAAAACTCTGGGTCAATGTTGAAACACCTCAAGGATAATTTGAGGGAATCTTTGAAACTTTTATTCTGGCCTCCCTGAGAGCACTTTCTCTCCTTTAACTCACCATAAAAGATCTTCTCTGACAATGACTCATCTGACAGTCTGGTGACATGGCCTGCCCATCTCCCCTGTGATTTCATGCTTGGAGTGCCTACCCATCTGAGAACCTCAATATCTGGAACGTTGTCTTACCATCTTATCCTCATCAGTTTCCTCAGACAGCCCATGTGAAAGTAATTCAGGTACACTGTCCAGGTTTTGCATGGATACCTCAGAGTTGGCAACATGATGACTTTGTAGATGTTCAGTTTTGTTTGTTGGCTAATGTCTCTGTGCTCCCAAAGGCTACACTTGCTTTGTCAATTCTGGTGTTGGTTTAATTATCCATGTGAACTTCACACAACAGTGCACTGCCCAGATAGCTGAACTTGTCCACTGCCCGGAGGGCTTGGCCATTCACTGTAATAGCAGGCCCTATATCAGGCTTTCCTGGTGCAGCAGGCTGGACATCACTTTTCTCTTCTTGATGTTGATTGTGAGACCAAAAGTGTCACAGGCTGAAGAGAACTAGTCCACACTTTGCTACACGTCAGACTCAAATCTGGCATTCAGGGAACAGTCATCAGCAAACAGATCATGAACAGCCACTTCCTGTACCTTTGGCTTTGCCTGTAGTTTCCTCAGATTGAAGAGTTTCCCATCAGTCCGGTATCTGATGCCAATCCAGACGTCACAGTCACCAAACGCATCTGTAATATGCCAGAAAACATCATACTGAAGAGCGCTGGTGCCAGCACACAGCCCTGCTTGACTCCCTTGGTGACTGGGAATGGTTCAGATGACTCACCATCTTCCACAGCACGAGCCATCATGAAATTGATGAACCACTGCAATGAATTTCTCTGGGAAACTGAATTTTGCCATGATTTTCCAAAGGCCCTCCCGACTGACTGCATCCAATGCTTTGTCAGGTCAATGAAAGTGTAGCGGGGTGGTTACCTCGCTCCTGCCCTGAAGGGCTTAAAACAGCCCAAGGGGAAGGGTTGTGGCTGGGAGGTGCTAAGCTGGGCTGATTGGGAAGCAGCTGCAGCTGGGCCACACCCCAATCAGGCCTCATCTGGCCCTATATAAAAAGGCTATGAGCCAGAGGCCAAGCAATCTCTCTCTGCCTTCAGAGGGAGAAGGGCCTGGCTGCAGTGAGCTAGAGACAGAGTACCTGAGTGGAGCAGGGCTGGGGACAGGCTGAGGAGCTGGGGATCTCCAGCCTGGAAAGCCCCAGGCTGCGGCCTAGTAGGAGGCCAAGGAGTACTGGGGGTTGCAGAGGGCAGCCCAGGGGTAGGCCCAGGCAGCAGGTCCAAACCTAACCTTGCCTGAGATGAGTGGCCTATACTGCAGTCTGCCCCAGGGAGCGGGGGCTAGTTGGTGACTGGCAGTGGCCTTATTCGGAGGCAAGGTAAGGCTAGTGGGTGGGCGTTCCCCGGGGAGGGGAGACCCTAGTACTGAGGGGTGTACTGCCAGGGGGCAGCACCCCAGATAAAAGGGCACCAGTGTCCGGGAAGGACACGGGGGCCAAAGGACAGGCGGATCACCGGCCTGCAGAGGGTGCTCTGGGCTGGAAATCGAGCTAATTCCCAGAAGAGACCAGCAGGAGGCGCCGCAGGGGTGAGTCCGCCCCTCTACAGAAAGTCATATACAGGTTGGAGTTCTGTTCCTGACATTTCTCCTGAAGTTGAGACGCAGCAGACACCATATCTGTGGTTCCGCACCTTTTTCTGAAGCCACACTGACACGCAGGCAGGAGCCCTTGTTCAAGGCAATTCTGGCAAGAATTTTGCTGGATCTTGATAAGGAGATGCCCTAACAGTTGTTGCAGGTCTGTCTGTTATCTTTCCACTTGTACAAGTGGACAATAGATGCAGCCTTTTGTTCCTGGGGTATAGTTTTAGAGCCCACATTGACTGGAAAAATTCAGTCAGTTTCAGAGCCATGTGCAAGCCTCTGACCTTGTAGACTTCTGCTGGTATCACTTCTGCTCCAGGTTCTTTACCATTTGACAGCAGGTCAATTGCTTTCGCAGTTTCAGTCAGTAAGAGATATGGTGATATCAAACTGGGGCAGTCGATCAATTGCCTCCTCACTTACAGATTGTTGATTGAAAAAAAATCACTGGTCTGTTGGTATAAGGAGGCACCATTATCCCTATTTGGTGTATGGTGTGTAATTCCCCTGCGAATCTAGCGCCAAAACTGATCTTTCAATTTGCAAATCTCAAAATGAATGTTTTAATATTCCCCCCAAAAAGGCTTTTTTTTGTTCTCCACTGAAACAATGATAAAAAACAACATGAAGTCATGAAATGTTTTGGTTGACCCAAATATGCATTTTCATACAAAAAATATTTCAAGGGAAAAATGAAACAATGGCAGAAAAGTGCATTCCAAAACCAGAAAACCAACAAACAAAGAAACATATGACAATTACTAGTGTTTGACTTTGCAAAAATTTGAAAATCGTACAGAGTGAGAGGGCAGGGAACGGACCACTATACTACAACTTCATAACAGCTAACAGACATTAGTAATTTTTTTTCTCTTTTAGAGGAAATTCTTGCTGAAATTTTTAAGTTCCATTTTCCCTCTTCCTTCTTCCATAGTCCCCTGAAACACCTCCCACTAAGGGACGGGGCTTCCCTCGCCCATGACCCTCCCACCCAACAAAGACTCCTACTGTGACTCCCTTTCCTATGCTTCCCTCTCCCAACTCCCCCAGCCCATCACACCTCTCTGCCTCCAAGTTCTATCGTCATCCCCACAGCCAATGACTTCTCCCTGCCTCCCCTGGATCCCACCGGATCACACGGCATATTGAAGACAGGTGTGTTTTAAACCACTGATTGTAAATCTGTCCCTCTCTTTCACAAGCCCAGCACATTGTGTTCAACAGTTGGACTATCGCCATGAACATGGCAGAATGAAAGCTCATAATTTGCCTTTTTTTCTTCCTCTGTGTGATCTGAAATGAAGACAAAGGTAATTTCTGGGACCAAAGGGGTGTGTTCAAGGGAGAAGCAAAGGCTACTGCTGGAGAATCCTTCTGGCTGCAGGGGCTTGGAAAGTTTTCCTGCTTTCATCTTCCTCATGCCCATGTGGTAGGCAAGGAGGTTACATGGGTTGTTTCCCCTGTGGCCAGGGGCACTCTGCTTGAGTCTCACCCCTTGCACCATCTTCTTTTGTTGCTTCTCAAGATCGCCTCTCCCACCAGAACAATGAAGAGCCTGATCAAACATTGTGACAACAAAATCAGCTGCCTCAATTGTGCTCCAACCATGTCATCCCCTCCCTACTCAAATCCCTCCCCTGGCTCCTTCTCTACTTCTGCAAAAATTATAGCTTTTCCTCAACTTCAAGGCTCAACACCCAGGAACTGCATACTTTGTCAGAGGGGCTGCTCTACTGCCCTGGGGTTTGTGGGCTGTTCCACAACCTCAGCCAGAGGGGAATTAATTCAAACTGGAAAGGTGCAGAGATGGGCTCCCAGGATGATCAGAGACATGGAGTGACTGTCTAAGGGCTGGTCTACATTGTGGGGGGGATCGATCCAAGATACGCAACTTCAGCTACGCGAATATCTTGGATCGAAGTATCTTGGATCAAATTACCTGGAGTCCAGACAGCGCGGGATCGACGGCCGCGGCTCCCCCGTCGACTGCGCTATCGCCGCTCGCTCTGGTGGAGTTCCGGAGTCGACGGTGAGCGCGTTTGGGGATCGATATATCGCGTCTTAACGAGACGCGATATATCGATCCCGGATAAATCAATTGCTACCCACCAATACGGCGGGTAGTGAAGACGTACCTTTAGGAGAGGAGACTAAAAGAACTGAGCTTGATTTACCTAGCAAAGGAAGGGCTGAGAGGGGATGTGCTAGCTCTGTGTAAATGTACTGGGGAAGAGAACACCAGAGAGGGAGAGGAGGAACTGGAGTTAATGAACAAATTTGTCAAAAGAATAAATGGAGTATAACTGGCCCTGAATGAAATTCAGGCTGGAAACTGAAGCTTTGTGCCCATCTAGAAAGCTGGCTAGATCGTCGGGCTCAACAGGTAGTGATCAACGGCTCCATGTCGGTCCTGGGGCAGGTTTTGTTCAATATCTTCATTAATGGTCTGGAGGATGGCATGGACTGCACTCTCAGCAAGTTTGCAGATGACACTAAACTGGGAGGAGTGGTAGATAAGCTGGAGGGTAGGGATAGGATACAGAGGGACCTAGACAAATTAGAGGATTGGGCCAAAAGAAACCTGATGAGGTTCAACAAGGACAAGTGCAGAGTCCTGCACTTAGGACGGAAGAATCCCATGCACTGCTACAGACTAGGAACTGAGTGGCTAGGCAGCAGTTCTGCAGAAAAGGACCTAAGGGTTACAGTGGACAAAAAGCTGGATATGAGTCAACAGTGTGCCCTTGTTGCCAAGAAGGCTAACGGCATTTTGGGCTGTATAAGTAGGGGCATTGCCAGCAGATCGAGGAACGTGATCGTTCCCCTCTATTCGACATTGGTGAGGCCTCATCTCGAGTACTGTGTCCAGTTTTGGGCCCCACACTACAAGAAGGATGTGGAAAAATTGGAAAGAGTCCAGCGGAGGGCAACAAAAATGATTAGGGGGCTGGAGCACATGACTTATGAGGAAAGGCTGAGGGAACTGGGATTGCTTAGTCTGCAGAAGAGAAGAATGAGGGGGGATTTGATAGCAGCCTTCAACTACCTGAAGGGGGGTTCCAAAGAGGATGGAGCTCGGCTGTTCTCAGTGGTGGCAGATGACAGAACAAGGAGCAATGGTCTCAAGTTGCAGTTGGGGAGGTTTAGGTTGGATATTAGGAAACACTATTTCACTAGGAGGGTGGTGAAGCACTGGAATGGGTTACCTAGGGAGGTGGTGGAATCTCCTTCATTAGAGGTTTTTAAGGTTAGGCTTGACAAAGCCCTGGCTGGGATGATTTAGTTGGGAATTGGTCCTGCTTTGAGCAAGGGGTTGGACTAGATGACCTTCTGAGGTCCCTTCCAACCCTGATATTCTAGGATTCTATGATCAGAGGAGGGAGATTCTGGAGCAGCGTCCCCGCAGGAGTTGTGGGGTAAGCAACAGAATGAGTTGGAAAATGGAATTTGATAAGTTTCTGAGCATGGTTATCATAGAATCATAGAAGATTAGGGTTGGAAGAAACCTCAGGAGGTCATCTAGTCCAACTCCCTGCTCAAAGCAGGACCAACACTAACTAAATCATCCCAGCCAGGGCTTTGTCAAGGCGGAACTTAAAAACCTCTAAGGAAGCAGATTCCACCACCTCCCTTGGTAATCCATTCCAGTGCTTCACCACCTTCCTAGTGAAACAGTGTTTCCTAATATCCAACCTAAACCTCCTCCACTGCAACTTGAGACCATTGCTCCTTGTTCTGTCATCTACCACCCCTGAAAATAGCCTAGTTCCATCCTCTTTGGAACCCCCCCTTCAGATAGTTGAAGGCTGCTATCAAATCCCCCTCACTCTTCTCTTCTGCAGATTAAACAAGCCCAGGTCCCTTAGCCTCTCCTCGTAAGTCATGTGCCCCAGCTCTCTGATTCTTTTTGTTGCCCTCTCCAGGACTCTTTCCAATTTGTCCACATCCTTCTTGTGGTGTGGGGCTGAAAACTGGACACAGTATTCCAGATGAGGCCTCATCAATGCTGAATAGAGGGGAATGATCGCATCCCTCAATCTGCTGGCAATGCTCCTAGTTATACAGCCCAAAATGCTGTTAGCCTTCTTGGCAACAAGGGCACATTGTGGACTCAATTCCAGTTTCTCGTCCACTGTAACCCCTAGGTCCTTTTCTGCTGAACTGCTGTCTAGCCATTTGGTCCCTAGTCTGTAGCAGTGCTTGGTATTCTTCCGTCCTAAGTGCAGGACTCTGCACTTGTCATTGTTGAACCTCATCAGATTTCTTTTGGTCCAATCCTCCAATATCTCTAGGTCCTTCTGTATCCTATCCCTACCCTCCAGAGTATCTACCTATCCCCCCAGCTTAGTGTCATCCATGAACTTGCTGAGTGTGCAATCCAGACCATCATCCATATCATTAATGAGGATACTAAACAAAACCTGCCCCAGGACCAACCCCTGGGGCACTCCACATTTGCTACCGGCTGCCAAATAGACACTACCTGTTAAGCCCGACAATCCAGCCAGCTTTCTATCCACCTTATTGTCCATATATCCAATCCATACTTTTTTAACTTGCTGGCAAGACTACTGTGGGAGACTGTATCAAAAGCTTTGCTAAAGTCAAGCTATATCACGTCCACTGATTTCCCCATATCCACAGAGCCATTTATCTTATCATAGAAGGCAATCAGGTTGACTTGCCTTTGGTGAATCTATGTTGACTGTTCCTGATAACCTTCCTCTCCTCCAAGTGCTTCAAAATTGATTCCTTCAGGACCTACTCCATGATTTTTCCAGGTAGTGAGGTGAGACTGACCACCTGTAGTTCCCCGGGTTCTCCTTCTTCCCTTTTTTAAAGATGGGCACTATAGTTGCCTTTTTCCAATCATTCTAATCACTGAGGAGGAGGCGGTGCCCCTCTGATCACTGATAGCCCAGTTAATAAGTCACTCAGAAGAACTGCAGGCAGCCCAGCTTTGAATCCCTCCTCTCCCCTTTCCTAGGCAAGTGACCTAACTGCAGGGCTGCGGGCTCTTCTAAGGGGGTGCTTTGCAATCTCTCCTGTCGAAGCTATCCTTGTATAAATAATTAAATAGCCATATGCACAGAGTCTGAGACCCAGATGTGCAGCCCTCCCTGGTGAGCATCCTAGTCCCTGGCCTACAGAGCCATTTGCACTTGCTTTCTGGCCCAATTAGTATTAAATATTAGGGTTTTCGGTATTTTTGTAAGTCTTCTCTAAAATATATTAAGTATTTAAGTATACAAGTGTGATATCCATGCTATAGTTAAGGTTCAGGTTTCAGTTACCTGCTGAACCCTGAAAAACTGTTTTGAGCAGT
>NW_027054113.1:0-16118 GCF_011386835.1 Chrysemys picta bellii
GCTAGCTGGTGGGGGCTTGTAACCAGGTGGACCGGCAGCCCATCAGCTCCCTGCTCCCCTAAGTTCCCTGTGCATCAGATGCCTGCAGTTCAGCTGTGTCCCTCCCCCCATTGCCATGTGCTTCTCCTGCCGTCTGCCTTGGAGCTGCTCCCTGCTTACCACATCTTCCATAGTGCAGGGCAGGGGGTAGGGGGACACCCTGACAGCCCCCCTCTTCCTTCCCTCCCCCCCAGCACAGCAAGCAGGAATCTCGGGGAGGGAGCTTGCAGCAGCTGGTCTCAGCAAGCTGATCTAATTAACAAGGCAGTGTACTTAAGGGAAATGCACATATCTACCTCCATTCCTGCTGCCTTGCAGAGTGAGAGAGTTAACCCTTGAGGGCTCAGCAATTGCTAGTTCATCATTTAGCAGTAAGGGAAATATCCCACCCTCTGACTCCTCCACCTCAACCAAGCTTCACAATCATCAACATTGTGTACCAGTATTAAATTGTTTGTTTAAAACTTATAGTGTGTGTGTGTGTGTGTATATATATATATATTAGTCTTTTGTCCGGTGAAAAAAATTTCCCTGGAACCTAACCCCCTCATTCTTATGGGTAAATTGGATTCGCTTAACATCGTTTCACTTAAAGTCGCATTTTTCAGGAACATAACTACAACGTTAAATGAGGAATTACTGTATTTGGTATGAAGCTGGAATCATCATCTTTTCGGTGTGTTTCTAGTTTGGTCCAAAGGGATTGGTTCTTGCCCCACACTATTTAACGTTTTAATCAATGACAGAAGAGAACATAAAATTGCTACTTCTAAAGTTTGCAGATGACACAAAAATTGGGGGAGTGAAAAATAATGAAAAGTACCGGTCCCTGAGACAGAGTGATCTGGATTGTTTGGTAAACTGGGCTTAAGCAAACATTATGCATTTTAATACGACTATATGTAAATATATACGCCTAGGAACAAAGCATACAGGCCATACTTACAGGATGGAGCACTCCATCCTGAGAAGCAGTGACCCTGAGAAAGATCTAGGAGGCATGGTGGATAATCAACTGAACATGAGTTCCCAATATGATGCTACGGCCAAAGAGGGAATGCGATCCTTGGATGCATGACTAGCGGAATCTTGAGTAAGAATAGAAAGGTTATTTTACCTCTCTATTTGGCATTGGTGGAATACTGTGTCCAATTCAAGAAGGATATTGATAAATTGGAAAGGGTTCAGAGAAGAGCCATGAGAATGACTGAAGGATTAGAAAACATGCTTTAGAGTGATAGACTCTAGGAGCTCAATCTATTTAGCTTAACAAAGAGAAGGTTAAGGGGTGGCTTGATTAGTCTAAGTGCCATTTAATAATGAGCTCTTCAATCTGCAAAGAAGGATATAACGCTACCCAATGGTTGGAAGTTGAAGCTAGACAAATTCAGACAGGAAATGAGGCATAGATTTTTAACAGGGATGGTAATTAACCACTGGAATAATTTACCATGGGTTGTGGTGACTTCTCCATCACTGACAATTTTAAAATCAAGACTGGATGTTTTTCTAAAAGATCTGCTCTAGGGCAGTGGTTTTCAAGCTTTTTTTCTGGGGACCCAGTTGAAGAAAATTGTTAATGCCCATGACCCAACAGAGCTGGGGATGAGGGGCTTGGGATGTGGGAGGGGCTCAGGGCTGGGGTGCGGGCTGCGGCCGGGAATGAGGGGTTCAGGATGTGGGAGGGGGCTCTGGGCTGGGGGTCAGGCTCTGGGTTGCCAGGTTTGGGGGGGCTCAGGGCTGGGGCAAGGGGTTGGGGTGTGGGAGAGGGATTTGGGATGCAGGAGTGGCTCTGGGTTTGGGAGGCTCAGGGCTGCGTCAGAGGGTTGGGGGGGGTCAGGGCTGGGGGGTTTGGGGTGCAGGAAGGACGCAGGGCTGGGGCGTGGACACGGACTTACCTCTGGTGGCTCAGCCAGGATGGACTGCGCTGTGCCCTGGAAGTGGCCAGCAGCATGTCTGGCTCCTAGGTGTAGGCGCGCAAGCAGCTCCGCACAACTCTCACCCACAAGCACTGCCTCCGCCCCGGTTCCCATTGGCCAGCAATGGGAGTGCGGAGCCGGGGCTTGGGGTGGAAACAACGCACAGAGCCCCATGGCCCCACCCTGCCTAGAAACTGGACCGCTGCTGGCTGCTTCCGGGGCACAGCACTGTGTCGGAAAAGGTAGGCACTAGCCTGCCTTAGTTGGGCAGCACTGCCAACAGGACTTTTAACATCCCGCGGTGCTGACCAGAGCAAGGTGACCCAGTGCCTTACATGATGCGACCCAGTACTGGATCGTGACCCACAGATTAAAAAACACTGCTCTAGGGGAAGTTCTATGGCCTGTGTTATACTGGAAGTCACATTAGATGGTCACAATTGTCCCTTTTGGCCTTGGAATCTGTTAAACTAGTAACACTGAATTTAATGGAACGACTGCTTTTCACTATCTTAAATTCTGGCCCTTTACTTTCCGTACAGTAAATATAGCACACTATCAGTTTAATGAAATAGCAAACAAATTCTAACATGTGGTGTTTTAATGAAATACATAGTAATCACTTGTGTTTTCTAGCTCATGTATACAATTACAATAAAATAACAGTAATGAATGATGATGATTTCAGTTCTATGTAAGCAATGGAAGTGCTCTGAGATAAACTGATGAAAAGTGCTATATAAGAGCTAGATATTATTTTCAAGCAGCTGTGCATCCCTATTTTGGGAAAGCATAGTTGTAATATTTTAATCCCTATTCACCAGATTCCTCCCACCTTTTTTGTTGTTGTTGCTGCTGCTGCTGCGAATAAAAGCAGACGCCCAAAGAATTTGCATTTGTTAGTTCTTTCTTTAATAAAGCAGGTTAGACATTCTTCCAGAGTGAAGATACAAATTTCCACAACTAAATGAATACGTAGTCAAAATATGGTGACTGCCTTTCCGCAGTAAGGTATGACTGACATTACATGCACAAGACTTGAAACAATCATATGGTACAGACTTGAGATACAGTACAATAAGCCTCAAATTGGCTCAGGTATATTTTTTAAAGTCCCACATTAGTACTTATCTGTAATTTACAATGCATATATTTTCTATCAGATTACATGTTATCCATGAACATTATGAGCAGGTCATCTTTGGAAGAAAGAATAATCCTGTGTTTTAAAATGGCAATTTCTTCCTTGGTATAGTAACATAAGGCAAGATAGGGTGATTATCTGTCATTTTGTCCGAACTATAGCTATTTGGCTTAATGTATATAAAAAAGTCTAATGACATTTCCAGTATGATCAAACAGCAGCCACAAATGGTATTTGGAATGTAGAGGGACATGGTATAACCAAAGTGGACTCATCTAATGGGATTCACTTAAATCTAATTTGTATTAATGTCTCTCTACTGCTGAGGATTTGTTCAAATCCCATGGCACAATAGAAATTCAGCCAACAGGGAGATTCACTGATTATTACAAACTTGTGAGTTTTAAAAAAGTTTTATACTTTCAACTTTGCTTAAAAATTTGACGTTAATGACATAACCATTAAATTTAAAGAATAAGAGAACTGTACAAATCACATTCTTTTATGGCACTGAGACTGTTCAAGAGAATGACAATGTGATCCCTGGAGTAAATGGACAGAAAACAAAAGAATGCTTAAAAAAAAGATTAAAAAATAAAGTGTTTTACTCCTGCCAGACTGCTGTGGTCACTGAAGATTTTGTTTTTATGGTACACAGTACTTCTTGATTCTCCAGATCTACGTAACACTTTCCCCAGCTTTACATATGTGCTTCCTGAGCAGATTCACCTTTGTGCCCCATCAGCAACAACTCTAGCTGGAAGGGGTAATGCTAGAAAGCCTGAAGGCTCTAAAATAACAGCTATTTAATCCCCCGACATTCGCACAAACTCAGGGATACAAAATAAACCTGCACAGAAGCATGCGGGTTAAATCCTGAAATGTTTTTTTGTGAAGATGTAGAAATGAGAGGATTAGAATTAAACCAACATAAAAACCCCTCCAAAATGTTACGCGTTAAAGATCTTTCAGCAAAACAAACAGCCATCATGACTGTGCGGTACCTCAACCTGTCACGCACATGATGCTAAACCTGCCCATAACATTCCAGTATTTCTTCATTTTACAAGGCACAAATAATTTTGGAAGAATTATATGGTGGCTTTCGAATGTGTACGTGTGTGGCAGCTACCCTGTAATTATGTGATAATTACCTTTTCATTTCAGTCTTCAACACTAGACCTTGTAAGAGCCAACTACAGTATATCACATCACCTAACTTTGAAAAACTGTATTTAACTCCAGTTACTTGCAGATTAATTGATCAATGTATGTACCATTTATTAACAACATAACATTTGCCATGCAATTACAAAGTTAGTGCATGGTAACACTGTATGTGTCCTGTAAAATAAAATCCTATAAACGTGGAGGGATTTTGTTGTTATTGTGTATGTGGCAATTTAGTAACATTCTTTCTATAAGTGTATTTCCTCAGAGCTGCTGAAAAAGTAGGCTTCCATTTATTAATAATAATTTCTTTTTGTTACTTCCAAAGAATTTAAGAATGATTATGGAATGCAAAAAATCCCACATGTATTATCAGATGCATTCCACATTTCATGGGAAAGAGATTTCCTTTTCCGAATAGAAAAACAATTTAGAGAGTTAATTAGACTCTTGACCTCATTGAACCACTGCCTTTTTCTTGACCAGCAATGGGGAAGTTCATGTCATTGTATACAGAGAATACATGGTTAGTAGCATTGCGATATAAAGTGCTTTTAATTATGAGTGCCTCAGAGCTCTTTCCCTGGTAAGTTATGTTCACCTGATAGCTGGAAGCTGTTTTAATTCAGTCTGCTCAGATCTAACACCATCAGATGGTTAAAATTTCCCTAGCAAACCACTGATTTAGACATGTTAATCTCATTAAACAATAATTCTTCTCAGGGAAAGTGAAATTAGTCAATATAATTAGGGATAAGAGGTGTAGTGCTACTTGTGAGGAGAAAAAAATTTTTAGGCAAAAAGAAATAGGACTCTGCTGTTCAAATCCCCATCCTTTCCAAAATTTGCCAGCTGGTTCTACTTTAACACAGTAGTGAGGAAGTCTTAAAAATGGGACATAAACGTGTGTCTTTAACCTTTACTAGCTATTATGGGATTAAAGATAAAGAACTCCGGACTCTACTACTGAGAACAAACCTGGTGGCATACCTAAATCAGAGCAAGGGCAAACTTCCTTTAGCTTCAGAAGGAAAGATCAAACCCAATCAAGCTATCTGCAAAGGGAAGTTTTCATCTCTCCATTAGCAGCATATACATTTTCATCTCTCCATTAAATTGTGAATCTCTTTTAGACACAGTAGTAGAAGTTTTCATTTTATCGCTCTCTTTTGTTGCAGACACCCCTAGGAATCCGAGAAGAGTTCTCCTTTGCCTTCTCTCCTTATCAGAGTAACAAACAAATTACTCCAGATTTTCAACAACTCTGTAATTTGGAATCAGTCTCCACATCATTTTCATTTTCAAACCACATCCACTCCTTTTCACAGCCATGCCTCCAGCATATTTCTATACCTCAGAACAGATGTGTTGACTGAGAACTAATGTGATACTTCAGCAAACGTCACCACTCAGATTCCTCTGGTGAGAGGAAAAGGAATCTCATAGTTCCTTGGAATTCAGAACTCCTGTGGGACAATGCTTCTAATCAAATAAATGGGGATAACTCCAAGTCACATTTCTAAGTGAATTATTTCTTAAACTGTAACAGAATTGCAATGAAGGAAAACTACAACACCATCCATCATGAATGGACTTGATTCTTATACATAAATGAGGCTGTACAGTTCTTAAAACATTTACAGAAACAGATTCCAAAGGAACACTACTCCAACACACAAACCCCATACCACCTCACTCAGAAATATTAGAAGTCTTTTAACTAGTATAGATTCAAGCTTCCCAGTGCTTTAAAGAGGCTATTTTAGATTTAATTTGGTGTTCTCCCATACCTGAAGTGCTGGTCTTATCTTTTATAGTTTCTCTCTACTAGTACTAGTCAGAGGTTTTTTCTGTAACGCCAGTAATCTTGATGCCAGTTGCTGAACCAGTTGCTGAAGGATGCTTTGCATCTCTTTGATTTGCCTCCCCTCATTTTATACCCATAATCTCTAGCGAAATAGTTCCCTTCCCACCCTGCATAAGCCTAACCTGGCATGTTGGAAAAAGTAAATGTATTAACTGTAGTTTTGTCTCCTCTCCTCTGGGTATCCATTAGAATATATGCTACAGGTTATTCTATGTGGTGAGAAACTAAGTAAATAGTACTATCGTTCTAGAAGGCGCTAAGATAACCCTACAACTAGCAGTAGTTCTATATTAGATCTGGATACTACTGCAGCTGTTAAGGTAATCACTACAAAACCTTTATACTCTTTGGAGGGTTGAAATATACTGCCTGTACCAAATTTGTGCTCTGATCGATTAGCTAGGCTTTTAGCAGCTGAAATGGGTTACCTATATATACCTTCTGTCCCTCTGGGTCAGTCATCCAGCCCTGTGGAATCAAAGTTATTTCAGCTGAGGTTTAGTAACTGACCTCACAAGCTCTCCAAGCCGTTTAATTAGATGTCCAAGGGGCTGACAATAGTGAAGTCAGAATCCTTGCTATTATTGCTATCATCATCATCAGGGCTAGAACTCAGGTTACTAGAGGAGGCAGAAATGGAGCCCATGAGTGGATCAGAAAAGACCAAAGAAGAACGAGATGGAGCTTCATTCTTTGTTGCCGCCTCCTTGTGTGCCTGAAGTGACTGCTCGTGCTCACAGACAGCACCTTTATTTCCCTCCTCTTCTTTGGAAACCAGGATATAGTCATCAGTGCTTCTGCTCTCTGAATTTCCGCTTGTTTCAGCTGTTGCCTGTGAGACAATAGCATGGAAATGATTTAGACTAAGTGGCAAAACTAAAAACCACATCTTTATTTTAAAATCTCTATTATACCCATCATTGTGATACTGGACATAGGAAAAATGAACAATTGTTGCCAACAACTGACATAACTCAAGTCTACTCTGACTTGTATGATCTCCATCCACTGACCTGACAAATACCCTTGGTACTTTAGATGCGCCAACAGTTAAATTCAGAGTATAAAAATGTATCTTGCACTGTGTCCAAAAGATCACTAAACAGGACCCTGGTTAGATACATGGAAGGAATTAATTCCAGGCTCAAAAGCCCCCCTAGGAAGAATGACCCAAAGCTCATCTCTCAAACCTCAAACCTGGGGAGAAACAGCAAGAGGAATTTGGCTCATTGCAAGCATTGCAGAAGGGCAGATGAGGGAAAAATAATGTTTTTTAACTAACAAAACAGCAATGGCTAAAAATACTTGTTTACATTGCATGAAATATAAAGTTGAGAGAGAATAAAAATACATCACCAGGTACTGGACCTTGTACTGGTGCTAAAGTACTTCTCTCTCACATTACTGCAGTTCCCAAGATCACATAGTTACGTAGAACTATAGGGATCTTATAGGTACATTATAGTACTGAATATTTGACATTTTTTCTGTTGGTTGATGACCTAGTATTAGAGAACCTTTGGCTTTTAGAAGTTAGTGTAAAATGATATTTTGGAGAGTGATCTGAATCTCCACCTAGCCCATGTGGTGGCTTGTTCACCAAACTTTTATACCACCTGGAATAACTGCAGTCCTCCAAGAGGTCCACGATTTGAATCATGAGGCTTAATGGCATATCCAGCAGAGCAGAAATTCTTTTATTAGCAAATTTGTAATCTGTTACCTTGAATGGATGGCAGACTATTTCCCCTTTCTTCCATAAGAAACATTAATATCATATTCCTGTACAGGAAGCAGTTTGTTCACCTACCAGGGATCATGACTGGGTGCCTAGTCAATTTCATACAGCTGCCACTGAGTAAGAATACAATCTGGCAAACAGTCTGACATGGGATAAGCAGTGACTCCTTGTTAGCCTGAGGTGAGATGAACTTGATTCTAACTTGTTAGATTCACAGTAACACAAGAGTGAGAAAAGGGAAAAGAAGTGGAAGGAGCAGCTGGAGGAACATATGTGTCAGTTATGTATGGCTCAAATAGACAATGGTGTGTTAAGTAGGGGCAACTCCATTTTTCAGGCAAAGTTATATTTCCCAGCATAATGTAACTTTAGGGTAAGAGATGGGAAGCTTTGGTAGAGGGGAAAAGGAATAAAATAAAGGATACGGAACAGCGTGAATGAGATAGAGACAGATTAGTAATACAGTACCTAAAATTACGTGCATCATTAAGGTACTGGTGATCCATAACTTGCCTTTAGGTATCCCATGGGCTCCTGCCAAATTTATTTTACTGCAGTTACTGCTGATAGCCATTTCCCATTGTCTCTTGTTCATTACACAAGAGTACTCTCTTGAAAGTCCTCAGTCCATCAATGGATTGGGAGGACTGAAGTACAGGATATATAGGAAATTTATGCTACTAGCTATTATATAAGTAGTTACTACGAATTATTAAAAATTAACAAGGCAAAATATCAGCTGAGTGAAAAAGGTCAGAACAAAGAATTATGACTCAGTACCTCAAGAACAAAGAAAAGTTTGTATTAAAGGGGTTCCAGAGACATTTCCACTATCAGTATGGAATATTTTAAAAAATTCTTGCTTATATAACTTTAATATTAAACATTCTCATTTTTATTTATATTTTCTTCTATAAATGAATTACCCATTTTAATACTGTCTCTCCAATACAAATTGAAACATCTTACATTAGCAACAAAAATATGACATAAATCACAAGCAATAATAACAATTCATTATATAATTAATGGATCTAAAAAATTGACTTTAGCTGAATACTGTTGCTAATCTTTACATGCACACATCCCTTTTAAAATAACAATAATTAATTTTCCTTCAGATGACCATTATAAAATTAATATAACTCAAATCGAACAAATTATTTTTAAGAGTTCCTAAAACTATTTAGTAAGTTCATAATGTAGTTAAAACTGACTGGTTGTAAATTTCCTACTCCTTCTGTGAATTAAAAAAAATGTTTTCAGTACTCCCAAGAAGTTACAAACAAACAGATCTAATTTACAGACAGAGGCACTACACTATATAAACACCTTTTGTATGATGAAACATCATTTCTCTTTAAATTACTGTTTTTGTTTCATCTGATCTATTTGAATTACCATCTTCATCGTCTGTCAGTTAATCAGCTATCATGTCTAGGACTCTGAGAACACAGACAGTGTAAAAGAACGGCTCAGCTCCAGAAATGAATCAACAGTTTCCTGCTTGATTCTATGGACATTCATCACATAGCATTACAGAGGGCCAGATTAAGGTCTTCTGGGGCTGTACGTTCCATTCCAAATTTCATGGCCTTCTTTTTCTTTTTACAACAGTAATGAAAGCTATTTTAAACACCCCTAGTTGATGTAATCCACTTTCCCCCGTTCTTTTTGGAAGCCCCTGACACACAGATACAAATTTAATTTTGAGCACCGAGTGTATTTTATAATTCCAGTCTGATGGCATCATATTAGCCACTATTTCAGTCTTCCCAGCTCTCTTGTCCAAGATGGCTGCTACCCTAGGGAACCAAAGACATTACCTAGCAACACACTTACAAATAGGTTACCAGTGCTAGCGATCTTGAAGATATCTGTAAGGCAAACAGGCTGACTTCCTTAAGGCAGTGAACAGGCACGCCTTAGCTAGTTCTACTGGGGCCCTGCTACTGCAGTTTCCTAAATTCTGAAATGTGCTGTTGCCTAGTTGGACAAAAAGAAGCATCATCTCTTAGCTTCTTTTCTTTATGGTTATGTTCTTCAATTTTTAGGCTACCCAAATTTTGGGCCCCTAAACCTGCGTTTGGTAGAAGTATGTACCCATTCCCTTCAATATGTTATAAAGGCTTGGTATAAATATAGGTCTGTCTTTAGAACACACTATTATTTTGATGCTGGTATTTCCAGAGATAAAAATATGTCTCCCCACTCCTTGCTCTGTCTGTTTCTCTTTCAGGAAACTCGTACTGACATGAACCATGTTTTCTTCCATCTGCTGCCACTACTGAATAAATGAAAAATGACAGAATTATACTTCCAGTAGCTTTTGAAAGTTAACAACCTTTCGCCTTGTGCCATATGGCTTCTCCAAAAATTTCTTCCTGATGAATATCAGCTACTAGTATCAGGCTTATTTCAATTGCCTGCATACTGTGAACTAGCTAAAGCTAACAATAAGAATACATTTTAAGTAAGCCTAGAAAAACAGCAGCAATTCATTTTGTCTCCGTCTTGGGCTAGTTAAAGGAAAGATAATGTGTTAATTATACAATATTTAGCAATGCAAGATTTCTATTTATCAACTGTATTGCTACGGAAATTAATGCTGTACATCTTATTTGAGGCTTTTTCTTATTCCACTGCAGCATAGAGTTAAAAAATGGAGCATTAGAAAAAAAAAAAAAGAAGTCCTCCTTATGTGTGTAATTCTTTATAAAATGTCAAGTGCTGGAGCAATGTGCCACTATGCCCAAACATATATAGTAGAGTGGTATAAATAATAATATTTAGCTTTTATATAGCATTTTTCATCTTTGTATTGCCAAGTGTTTTCTTTACAAAGGTGATCAGTATCACTATTCCCATTTTACAGATGGGGAAACTGAAGTACGGGGTGGGATGTAAGTTTCTTTTTTGGTTAATAAAGTGACAAATGACCAGTATCTAAAAACCACTGAAAGACAATGGGCCAGATTTCAATCTCATTTACACTAATATAAATCTGCAGTAACTCCAATGAAGTCAACTGAGTAACACTGGTGTAAGTCTAGTGTAGAGGAGATGAGATTTGGGCCCAAAATATTTTCCAGAGGTTCTGGAATATAAATGTAATTTCTACATAACAGACTCAGCTGCCATAAAAGGCCAGACTAAACAGAATTACACATGGAAAACCCCCACAAATATAGTAAAATTTATTTTGCTGGCAGCACATTAAATAGGAATGAAACTAAAGCAACACAACGTGTTCTAAATAATTAATGTTTAGAACTTTTTAAACTTTCTGCTAAATTCAGAAAATGCTTCCAGCTTGACCTGGAAACATCATTGTAGCACATTACCCTCATTAAGACTAAAAAGCTGGACTGTGGTCCTGTTTGGGAAAAAAAAAATTAATGCTCTCATTTCTCAGGCTACTAAACTTAGCAGTTTTTATCTTTTAATTTTCATTACACAAGGTCAAAACATCTTCTCTTTTTACTTGATTGTACCTAGTAAAGCAAAACACAATGTAGTCAGAAACAGCAAAGAATGCTGGGGTATTAATATTTCTTCTCAACAATAAGCAGTTCTAAAACTAATTTCTTATTTTTGTTACTATAATAAACTGATGCTCATTACTATAATTGGAGCTCCCAGAAGATGAGATGAGAGAAGGCTAATAAGAATAAATGCACTGTACCCTAAACTGTAAATGTACCATAATCTGCAGATATTAACCATTTAAAGCTCAAAACCTTATTAAATGTTTTATCAGGGTTAGATTGCACAACCCTTACTCACATTTGCCAGCAGTTACTCATGAGTAGCCCCATTGATACCAATGTGAGAATAAATCATTACCAGCCTGAGTAATGTTTGCACAATCTAACACAGCGCGTTGTGTTATACTGTATCTTTCATTTTATACTGTGAATCAATGTTAAGGATTATTAATAATAAGGCATCTGCCATTTCAATACTAAGGCACAAATATTTCTTATGTAAAGAGTGAGAAGCTATAGTACCAAAATAAGGGCTGTCATTAGACATGCACTCCCATATGCAATCCCATTGTGTCTGTGTTGGTCCCAGGATATTAGAGAGACAAGGGGGGATGAGGTAATATCTTTTATTGGACCAACTTCTGTTGGTGAGAGAGAAAAGCTTTCGAGCTTACACAAATCACAGATTTCATTACTGCTTTTACCGCTTTTGTTAAAACCAGACTTTTTTGCCATATTGAAGGCATTGGGTAAACCCGTGTTAGCCCATATGTACTCCAGTGGGCTACCAATGGTTTAATCACTGCCTTCAATATGGCAGAAAAGCCTGGTTTTAATAACCATGGTTAAAAGCTGTAATGACCTCTGTGATGAACTGGGAGTTCTTTTTGTACCACTTCTGAACTTTGGATGATTATATGAAATTGTATCATGAAATTACTGTGTCATGGAATACCTACATGTATAGGGTTCCCCAATGAGTTAGCAGGGTTGTGCCATGCCTCTGCCAGGCCAGAGACAATGGTGATTAATCAGCACTCAGCGATAGTTTATTCAAAGTAAAACACCTTGGGACAATAGGTTTGCTCTACCTATGAGAAGACACTTTCTCCTCTTGTCTGAAGGGAGGGGAGCAGTGGAAAGTTACCAAAAGGCTGAACAAAAGAAGTATGTGATCTCAGCCGGAGTCTATTAAAGGACTCACAGGGAGGAACTAGGGGAGAGAGTCATTTTGCACCAGACTAAGACAAGGGAGGCTGCTGCAGTGGCAGAGTAGGCAAGGAGATGGAGGGCCCTGCTTGCCTGTTGGAATATAGATGGTCCCCCAAGAATCCCAAGAGAAGGATGAGCCAGTGAGGGATGCTGCATTTAAGATGTTTTATATGATCTGTACTCTCCTGTGCTTTAGCTGTTAAGAGCACCCTTAATATAGGTTGATAGATTGAGCAAAGTGTGTGTGTGTGGGCTGCTTCACAACTACTGTGGTGAACCTGAGGGATTTAAATTGTGAACCAGAAGCTTCACACCTTTTGGGAATGGAGTTCTGGGACGGGGTGTGTTTAAGTACTCGGAAGTCTTGAAGGGGGGCGAGGCAGCTGGACAGAGGGTTCAAACACTCAGAAAAGGGGTGCAGTTACAAGATCTCACCCTGAGTGTGTGTCTAGGGACTCCGAGATTGGGGCAGTGACTGGACTCTGTTCAGATTCCATGAGCTTAACACACCCCTGAGGAGCTAGAGCAGAGAGGCTTGGATTCCCCTCACAGCAGTCCTAGCAGGTGGCCGCGAAGGGGGCGTTCACTAGGATCCGTGACAACATCCATTCTAAATGAACTTGTAAACAAACGTAAAAGCCTTTTATCTTTGCATCTAACATAATTAAGTAAAATAAGATATATTTTATTTTTAATATTGAAATACAATTTTTAACAGCGGTTAAAAACAAGGAAATTTTTATTATAAACCACAACATCCTGTTTCATTAGGTTTAGGTAAGTAATTCTTCTATTTCCTTTCATTCACTCCTTCGGCACGGCTGAGTTGATTCAACAAGCTGTAGTAGAAAACTGAGCACAGACTAGACTGGACCATGGCAATGATAATGCTGTTATTGGTTTCCCAGTGTTGTTGGTATTGATACTGGTGCTGGTGTATGGCAGATTTAACTTCAGAACTCTGCTGATGTGCTCTTATTGGGAATTATACATTAATCTGCATACATAGTTATTTGTTCATATAAAATCATAGCTCAACTAAATGACAAAAACCGTGTGCTATGCAACCTTGTGCTACCATGGATGGAAATAAATCTATTGCCTTGTAACCATATGTTTTTCATGTGGGATGAAAGCATTGTATTGATTCAAGTAGAAAGCCAATACAGAAACCTCAAACAACTGAAAGGGAATGGGAGGTTAAAGTGATCTCCTAGCAGTATCTTTTTTGGCACTTGAGGATAGATACATTGGTGCAATGCAGTAATCAGCTGTTGCATAATGGAATTCTAGAGGACAGAGGCAATGAGAATAGTCTACCCAAAGGAAAACATTTGCCTTCAATTTTTAAATCCCCAGCACCAATGATATATTTTTTAAAGACAGTTATAAAGGTATTTTCAATCTTTTAAAATAGGAAACTAATTTACTGAGAAGCAACCGAGATAACTATGTAGAAAAAACAAAAAACTGTACTTGATATACCTATTCACAAAGAGCCTAATCCTGCACCAATGTCGTCAATGGGAGTTTTGAAACTGACTTCAACGGGAGTAGGCTTGGGCTCAGAGCCTTATCTAGCAGTGAACAACATTGCCTCCTTTCTGATAATGGATAATTCAAACCCTGGGAAGACTCATTCATCTAAGGGAGCTCTAGGTCTTATTTGCTATTGTATCAACTTATAAACAAAGCTATTTAATTAGAACAATTTTTTTTACGTTGCATTCTTAGGTAAATGTCTGAATCTCAAAAAAAATTATTTTAATTGTCAAGACAATTCGTGAAATTTTAGGAACTTTTGAAAAATGTTCTAAAGATATGTATTGAATGCCACATTTTTTCCATCAGGATATCAGCAACTTGGCTGAAATGGATGTATTTACCTGAAGCGTTGAGAGGAAGTGTTGCTTTGCCATAACAGATCCTTTTAGGGCATCGCCCATCTCCTTGTTCTGACTGCTGGAACAGTAATGATCATCTTCTATTGTGATTTGCTCATTCTCTTCAGCCTCCAGCTGGCTCTGGTTGAAACGCAGGGAACCCTTTAGAATATCCTTGATCTGTTTGCCGAACAGGAGGAAAAATAATTCAGAACATTAGGAAAAATCTAAAATATCTGAAGCTTGGGCTAATGTACCCAAAGCAGACAGTCTGCCTTTCATGCACTATGTTTTTTGTAAATTATTTACTATATTTTTTGAAGAAGAAAACAATATTAATGGTAATACTAGCACTGGTTAAAGGATCAAGCACCAGTGAAACGGGGTTCTACCAGAAACTGGAAAACACAAAGTACCTAAGATATTTAAAAAGAACAAACCACCTATGCACTCTCCCCAACACTTAGATAGCTGACATACATTATGGTATTCCAGTTGAAAGATATTCTAGAGCTAACCCTAATGAAATAGTTCTTAGAGACAGATGCACCTTGTTTAATAATATTCTTGTTAAAGGCATGTAGTACTTTTCCCTCAGATCAAATTACATACAAATATCAGCTTTTTTGGTACAGAAGACAGAGGCATGGATACTGACTACAGTGTATGTTATGCATTGGAGGAGTGATGGTTAAAGCCCAGAACTGAGAATAAGGCTACCAGGGTTCTACTCACAGGCCACCACAGACTTCCTGAAATTGGGACTGGGTAGGAAACTTGACCTCTCTTTGGTTCAATTTCACCTCCAGAAAAAGAGGATTTGTAAAGCTTAATATATTAATATTTGTAAAGCTGAATTCGGTCAATATCTGTACCTGCTTCAAGCCTGCCAGGGATACCAGAATTTCATCTTCTTTCTCCAAGTGTTCCTGTAATATGACCTCTTGAATATTTCCTGCAATACAAAGAACAATATTTTCCTAAATGATCACTTAGTACTTATCTGCCAGCAACTTACAGTCAGCATGAGCATGCTCAGAAATTAGCACCATGTCTCATGCAGTCACACACATACAGACCTACAGCTTGGCACCTTTACTTACTGTAGAAGCGGATTAAAAACTTGGCTGGCCAATTCTACGCACCAGTCAGAACTCCCACAATGATGCTGTGCTATTACCAGATTTGACTGCCAATTGAATTAATCAGGACACACAACAGACATACTATTCCTGATCCCTAGAAGAAAGCTGATGGCTATAACCTTCATGATCTCCACAGATATTAAGTTAGCCCTGGTCTACACTACGAGGTTAGGTTGAAATTAGCCACATTAGGTTGATTTTATAAGCGATGCGGCTACACAACCAACCCCGTTCCGTCAACCTAGAGGGCTCTTAAAATCGACTGCAGTACTCCTCCCCGGCGAGGGGAGCAGAGCTAAAATCGACCTTCTTGGGTCGAATTTGGGGTAGTGCAGACGCAGCATTGTGCAATTTGACAGTATTGGCCTCTGGGAGCTATCCCAGAGTGCTCCAATGTGACCGCTCTGGACAGCACTTTTAACTCCGATGCACTAGCCAGGTAGACAGGAAAAGCCCTGGGAACTTTTGAATTTCATTTCCTGTTTGGTCAGCGTGGCGAGCTCAACAGCA
>NW_027054114.1:0-16113 GCF_011386835.1 Chrysemys picta bellii
TCCCATACTGGCTAGCGCGGGCCAAAGGGGCTGTAGGGAAGGTGTAAAGCCCTCCCCCACCCTGGGAATTCCTCCAACAGAGGTGCCACTTGTGCCTCTCCCCAGCAGCTGCAGGCCCAAGGAGTGTTCTGGGGGTGGGGGGGTGGGGGGCATGGACAGGCTGGAGGAGGAGGGGGTGGAGCAGGGGTAGAGCGGAGTGGCCAGGACGAAGCTGCACCTCAGTCTTATAGCCTGGCAAAGCCCCTAACACCATTAAAACGGGTGCAGCACTTTACTCAGCTGAGCTGCAACCTCTGTATTAACCATGTAGTTAAAGTGCTGCGACATCGCACCCAGGGAACTAGCTGCATCTGCAGCAGCATCTCTGCTCAGCACAGCTTCCCCAGCACAGCTGAATTCCCTCCTTCTCCCCGATGGCTGCGTCCCAGACTCCTGCTCCGGGCCCCCTCGCTCTGGTCCCAGATCCCCTCCTGCCGTGGAATGGACACGTGGCCGGAGAGCCCTGGACACTGGAGTTCTCTGTTTATCCCACACCATGGACCCTGCAGGAGCGCTAGTGCCAGCTCCCCTCACCCGCTGCCCTTGGCCATTGGCCTGCAGCCCCCAGCTGGGGTAGAGGAGCCCATTCTCCATGGACCAATGAGTCCCTGGTCTCTCTGCTGGGACTCACAAACACGGAGAAAATCGGAGCAGGCCTTGCTGGGTGTGGTTGTGTGTGACGGGGTAACCTACCTCACTAGGGCCCAGGCCGAGATCCCAGCACATTCCATGCCAGCCCCTGACCTGCCATCAGATGGACTTTCAGCCTCTGTCCCTGTGGTTGGGGGGAGGCATTGGGTCATTGCCCTGGGGGCGCTGCTGGGCGAGGGAGGCGATTTACCTGCTCACACACCCAATGGACTAGCTTTACTTTAGTTATTATCTTTGAAAAGTCATGGAAGATGGGAGAGATTCCAGAAGTCTGGAAAAGGGCAAATGTAGTTCCCATCTATGAAAAGGGAAATAAGGACAAGCCAGGCAATTACAGACCAGCCAGCTTAACTTCTGTACCAGGAGAGATGATGGAGCAAATAATTAAGGAATCCATCTGAAAACATCTCGAAGATAATAAGGTGATAAGCAATAGCCAGCATGGATTTATCAAGGACAAATCGTGTCAAACCAACCCCTGGTAGCTTTCTTTGACTGGGTAACAAACCCTTGTGGATGGGAGGAAGCGGTAGATATGCTATATCTAGACTTTTGATACAGTCTCACATGACCTTCTCATTAACAAACTAGGGAAATACAATCTAGATGGAGCTACTATAAGGTGGGTGTATAACTGGTTGGAAAACTGTTCCCAGAGAGTAGTTATCAGTGGTTCACAGTCAGGCCGGAAGGGCATAACGAGTGGAGTCCTTCAGGGATCAGTTCTGGGTCCGGTTCTGTTCAATATCTTCATCAATGATTTAGACCCGTGGCATAGAGAGAACCGTTACAAAGTTGGCAGATGATACCAAGCTGGAAGGGGTTGCAAGCGCTTTGGAGGATAGGATGAACATTCAAAATGATCTGGACAAACTGGAGAAATGGTCTGAGGTAAATAGGATGAAATTTAATAAGGACAAATGCAAAGTACTCCACTTAGGAAGGAACAATCAGTTGCACTCATACAGAATGGGAAATGACTGCCTAGGGAGGAGTACTGCGGACAAGGATCCAAGGGTCATAGTGGACCACAAGCTAAATAAGAGTCAACAATGTAACCTGTTGCAAAAAAGCCAACATCAGTCTGGGATGTATTAGTAGGAGTGTTGAAATCAAGACACGAGAAGTAATTCTTCCGCTCTACTCCACGCTGATTAGGCCTCAACTGGATTATCGTGTACAGTTTTGGGCACCACATTTCTGGAAAGATGCGGACAAATTGGAGAAAGTCCAGAGAAGAGCAACAAAAATGATGAAAGGTCTAGAAAACATGACCTATGAGGGAAGATTGAAAGAACTGGGTTTGTTTAGTCTGGAGAAGAGCAGACTGAGAGGGGACATGAGAACAGTTTTCAAGTACCTAAAACATTGTTACAAGGAGGAGGGAGGAAAATTTTTCTCCTTAACCTCTGAGGTAGCACAAGAAGCAATGGGCTTAAATTGCAGCAAGGGAGGTTTAGGTTGGACATTAGGAAAAACTTCCTAACTGTCAGGGTGGTTAAGCACTGGAATAAATTGCCTAGGGAGGTTGTGGAATCTCCATCATTGGAGATTTTTAAGAGCACGTTAGACAAACACCTGTCAGAGATGATCTATATAGTACTTAGTCTTGCCTTGAGTGCAGGCGACTGGACTCGATGACCTCCCTTCCAGTCCTATGATTCCATGATTGGATGATCCAAAGGTCTCTTCTTGCCTTAACGTCTCCAAATCTCTACAAAGATGAGTGTGGCACACTGAGCAGCCGCTGATGTTTCCATGTGTCGCCTGCTTGATCCCAGAACTAACACTGAATGATTGGGGGTGGGGGTGTGACACAGCGGGAGCAGCTCAAACATGCAAAGGGGCTGGCCAGGGCAGTGACATCACAATAGCCTTTTGCAGGACCTCAGCTGATTGGTCAAAGGAGGTTGGGAGGCGGTGATCTCACAGAGAGTCTATGACAACGGGCAGGTAAAAGAGGCTGCAGGGTGGGGGTAATGGCTTTGCTGCAGGGAGTCTCTTCCTCAAGGTCTCCCCTCGAGGACTGAGAGAGAATTCTGGGTCATGCCCGTGAGCGCGAGGAGGAGCCTCACTGTAGTTTTCCCCTTTCCCACTGCTAATTTAGCGAGAAGACAGACATCCCCGTGGAGCAGGTAAGAGCCCCAGAGAGGTTTGGTACCTAGGCAGCCTGACCCACCTGGTGCTGGCCAAATTCAAGGCATGGAAAACACTAGGTTAAGGTGCGAGAATTTCCCCCGCACACCTTAGGCCATTGTCCCTCAGAATTACTGGGGACATTGGGGTTCGTCATTTTTGGTTTCTATTTTCCCTGCTTCCCTCCCTCCACTGCTCTCTAGCCCTCGTTGCATTGTGGGAAGCCCTCCCAAAGAGATGGGGCAGGAAGGCTGCTCGGAGAGTGATCCCCACAGGTGACCTGAGCCATCCCCGGGCAATCTGGGGGGAAATATCAGTTTCCCACCCCTCAAAGTCTCAGTGCTGATTGGCTGAGCTTGCGACTAAAGCTCTCCCCTTTCGACACCTTCAGCTTCCCTGACAGCTTAGAGAGTTTAACAGGCTGTGGGTCTCCGTCTCCTGCAGCAACAGAGAGCTCCTGTCCCCAAGCGCCCCTCCTGACCACTGAGTCCTGATGGCCTGAGCAGGGCAGGCCACCCTTTCTGTCGTGGGGCGCCCCAAACTGGGCCATCTAGAGCCATCTAGCAGCCACAGGAGAAATCACCAGCTTCTGGACCCGTGTGCACCGGCTGGTTGGTTAATATGGAAAGCTGCATCCTGGAGACTGGCCAAGATCCTGCTCCTTATTTTCAGCTTCTAGACTTCCTCGTCCATCCAGTGGGAGAGGACAGCTTTCAAGGGCCTGGCTTGGAGCCTTGCTAATGGGCCATCCACTGCTCCATGGCATGAAAAGACTCCCCTGGGGGGTGAGTTACTGCAGGATTGTGTCTCTGGAGACCTCGCTCCTGTCCCTGTCTCCCTGGCTGGCCCAGGAGTGTCTGAGAGGGGAGCCTGGCAGGAAACACCCAGCGATTGCCTGAGCAGATCCTTGTTGGAGTCCCAGAAAGGGGGTGGGGTTTGTCCATTGCCATCACAAGTCGGGGAGCAGATGCCCCATCCTCTTCCAGGGACCTATTGGGTGAGGCCACATTGTCCTTGCCGTGCTGCAGTTTGACTTCCCCTTGGAACAAACCCACGGGCTGCAGCCGCCAGATCCAGTTACTAGAGACATCCCTCAGGGGAGGGGAAGAGACCTTTGGTCTGTCAGTTCCAAACGCCCCAGGCCCTAAACCAGAGGTGGCGAGTTAGATGGGCCCGTGGTGCTGGGCACCAGGAATATTCCTGGCCCAGGGGCCTGGCTCCAGCGAAGTTTGGGGCTGGGTCTCTCCCCTGGCCCCAACTGCCGCCCCTGCGCATCCCCCAGCCCCACCTGCTGCCCCCGGGCGATTGAAAATGGCCCCACTGCCACCACTGGCAGTACAACAGGTTCGAGCGGCTTCCTGCGCGCTCGCTCCATGTTTCTGCCAGCATGTCCCTGTGGCTGGGGGGAGGGGGCCTGTGTCTCCGCACGCTGCCCCTGCCCCGAACACCCCTGCAGCCAATGGGACGCTGCGGGGGTGATGGGGACAGGAGCGCATGGAGACCTCCTAGCCTGCCCCGCCTAGGAACCGCTGCTGGAGGGGTGCCCCAGGTAAGCACCGAACTCCCCGCCCCCTTCAGAGCCTGCACCCACACCCCCTCCCCACACCCCCCCTCCTGTCCCCAAATTCCCTCCTGCACACCCACCCACTCTAGCCCCCAAACTCCCTCCCAGAGCCTGCATCCCTCACCCCCTCCTCCACACCCACTCCCTGCCCCAGCCCAGAGCCTGCATCCAGCACCCAAACTCCCTCCCAGAGCCTGCACCCCAGACATCCTCCCTCACCCAAACTCCCTCCCACAGCCTGCACCCCTCACCCCTCCTGCACCCCAATCCCCTGCCCAGCCTAGAGCCTGCACCCAAACTCCCTCCCAGATCCTGCACCCCAGACATCCTCCCTCACCCAAACTCCCTCCCACAGCCTGCACCCCTCACCCCTCCTGCACCCCAATCCCCTGCCCAGCCTAGAGCCTGCACCCAAACTCCCTCCCACAGCCTGCACCCCAGACCCTCACCCAAACGCAAACCCAAACCCTAACCCTTAGGGAGGTGTGTGTGGGGGGGGGGTATTTGGGGGGGCAGGTTCTGGGCACTACCAACATTTCTACAAACCTGCCACCCTTGGGTGTTATTAGCACCACGCTCTCACCAGTTGAGCTAGCCGGCCCACAGAAACCAGCCTGAGAAGCGGCCCTTTCGGAAAGGAGCCGTGGGCAGCCGCAGGGTGGTTGTGGTCTCTGGAATGAGAGGGGGGCTGAGGACAGCTGCTTGTGTCCAGTGGAATTAGCGCAAGTGGTTGAGCGCTCGCGTCGCATGCGAGAGGCAGTGGGATCAATGGCCACATTCTCCAGTGGCAGGGGGGTTCCCATCCCCTTCCTTCCTTTTAAAAGCACTGCCAGGCAGGGGACTAAGAGCATCCAGTGGGCTTCTCCCTCTCCCTACTTGACCTGCCATAACAGTCCAGAGAATTTTACCCAGTGAGTCCTACATGGACCCCAGCACCATATGGTTGAACTAGGACAGATCACTCAGAAAGTCCTCGAGTTTGGCTGTACAGATGTGAAATGCTATGGGGGCAGGGGAGGGAACTGGCCTGTCTTTCAAGCTTCAATTCTGCAATTTTTACATCTAAGCCTAAAACTCAGGTCTGCACTGGCCATGAATGAAGCCCAGGCCTGCTGTATGGGAGACAAGAATTCTCCCACAGACCCAGCAAGTGTGCAAACTAGAACAAAGTGACTGTGCACTATGGGCCCTGCCCCTGCCAGAGCCCCTCTACTCCAGGGCACAGGAGTGTGGCCGACACTCCCAGGAGCTCTCTGCTTCTGGTCAGAAGGGAATTCTTTGGGAATTCAGTCATGAATGATATAGAGATTAAAGGGTTTGAGTTACATGATGTGCCCTGTGGCTTTAAGGCATTGGAGAAATACTGAAGAGGTTAAAGGCCGCAGAGCTGGGTGTGGGCCCTCCAAAGTTGTGCTGTGGTGAGACTGAGCAGTTGTGGGGATTGTGCAAGCTGTGGTGTTTACATGCAGATAGAAAATGTAATGAAACCCCATTTTTAAAACCACCCATGTCTGGGAATGTAAGAGAAGCTCTTTGAAATAAGTGTCTCCTTCACACTCTTCAAGATCACTGGCTCTAATACTCTACCGCCTCATAGACCCCCGTGGTAGCACATTCGACAACAGATAAAGTGGTTGCTGATTCAAATCTAGGTGCTCTCTTAAATGTGTTCTTTTTTAATTGAAATATATTTTCATATCCATCTCCTGTATGTTCAGGAGTTCCACTGAATGGGGAAGTGAAATGAATTTAATCGTTCAACATTTTCCCTGTTGAAATGTACAAACGCCGAGCAAACCTGTCCATCGTCTAAAATCAGTTCCGGTCCTCTGAGGCTCTAGTTTGCTTTCATTGATTAAACAAAGATAAGTTTCCGAGGGGGAGCTGTGTTAGTCTGTTTCAGCAAAAACAAGGAGGAGTCCTGTGGCACCTTAAAGACTAACAAATCTGATGAACTATCAGAGGGGTAGCCGTGTTCGTCTGAATCTGTAAAAAGCAACAGAGGGTCCTGTGGCACCTTTAAGACTAACAGAAGTATTGGGAGCATAAGCTTTCATGGGTAAGAACCTCACTTCTTCAGATGCAAGTAATGGAAATTTCCAGAGGCAGATCAGGGAGAGTGAGGTGCTCTGCTAGCAGTTGAGGTGTGAACACCAAGGAAAGAGAAACTGCTTCTGTAGTTGAAAAGCCATTCACAGTCTTTGTTTAATCCTGATCTGATGGTGTCAAATTTGCAAATGAACTGGAGCTCAGCAGTTTCTCTTTGGAGTCTGGTCCTGAAGTTTTTTTGCTGTAAGATGGCTACCTTTACATCTGCTATTGTGTGGCCAGGGAGGTTGAAGTGTTCTCCTACAGGTTTTTGTATATTGTCATTCCTGATATCTGACTTGTGTCCATTTATCCTCTTGCGGAGTGACTGTCCAGTTTGGCCAATGTACATAGCAGAGGGGCATTGCTGGCATATGATGGCATATATAACATTGGTGGACGTGCAGGTGAATGAGCCGGTGATGTTGTAGCTGATCTGGTTAGGTCCTGTGATGGTGCTGTGGGTGTAGATATGTGGGCAGAGTTGGCATCGAGGTTTGTTGCATGGGTTGGTTCCTGAGTTAGAGTTGTTATGGTGCGGTGCGTGGTTGCTGGTGAGAATATGCTTAAGGTTGGCGGGTTGTCTGTGGGCAAGGACTGGCCTGCCTCCCAAGGTCTGTGAAAGTGAGGGATCATTCTCCAGGATGGGTTGTAGATCACTGATGATGCGTTGGAGAGGTTTAAGCTGAGGACTGTAGGTGATGGCCAGTGGAATTCTGTTGGTTTCTTTTTTGGGCCTGTCTTGTAGCAGGAGGCTTCTGGGTACATGTCTGGCTCTGTTGATTTGTTTCTTTATTTCCTTGTGTGGGTATCATAGTTTTGAGAATGCTTGGTGAAGATCTTGTAGATGTTGGTCTCTGTCTGAGGGGTTGGAGCAGATGCGATTGTACCTCAGTGCTTGGCTGTAGACGATGGATCGTGTGGTGTGACCAGGGTGGAAGCTGGAGGCATGAAGACAGGTGTAGCGGTCGGTGGGTTTTCGGTATAGGGTGGTGTTAATGTGGCCATCGCTTATTTGTATGGTGGTGTCTAGGAAGTGGACCTCCCGTGTAGATTGGTCCAGGCTGAGGTTGATGGTGGGGTGGAAGCTGTTGAAATCATGGTGGAATTCTTCCAGGGTCTCCTTCCCATGGGTCCAGATGATGAAGATGTCATCAATGTAGCGTAGGTAGAGAAGGGGCATGAGTGGACGAGAGCTGAGGAAGCGTTGTTCCAGGTCAGCCATAAAAATGTTGGCATATTGTGGGGCCATGCGGGTGCCCATGGCGGTGCCACTGGTCTGGAGGTATATATTGTCACCAAATTTGAAATAATTGTGCGTGAGGATAAAGTCACAGAGCTCCGCAATAAGTTGTGCTGTGTCATCATCAGGGATACTGTTCCTGACAGCTTGTATTCCATCTGTGTGTGGGATGTTTGTGTAGAGAGCCTCTACATCCATGGTGGCTAGGATGGTGTTTTCTGGGAGGTCACCAATGCATTGTAGTTTTCTCAGGAAATCTGTGGTGTCACAGAGATAGCTGGGAGTGCCGTAAATCTGATGAAGTGGGTTCCAGCCCATGAAAGCTTATGCCCAAATCAATGTGTTAGTCTTTAGTGTGCCACAGGACTCCTCCTTGTTCAAACAATGATAGAATATGAATGCACATTTGCAGGTCCTTGTTCTCCACGAGCGATGCTGTGCAGAAGAACAAGAACCACATCCAGTTGGGGCTCAGGGGTTAGCAGAGATCACCGGCACCTTGGCTCCTTCAAAGTCAGCCAGCAGTAGCTGGGCCCCAGGACAAGCCACAAGAACCAGCCAGTGGCTCTCAGCAGGAAAATAGCCACCAAGAAGCTGGCTAGAGCTGCCGGGATCTCCAGAAAGGCCACCGAGAAGTGCTGCAGTTCCACCATTTGCCCAACAGAAACAGTGGTGGTGCCAGCAAAGCCAGCAGTATGAACTTTACTCCTGGGGGAATTCTGCGCCACTGCACATCTCAGTTCCCTCTAAGCTGCGCGGCCGCAGCCTATTTAGCACCGCGCAGCCGCTCCCATTGAAATCAGAGGGGATTGGGCTGTTAGAAAGGCGATTCTGTCCCGATAGTGCCCATCACCGCCAGGTAAAGAGACAAATCTTAAGATGGTTAAAGAAAATTTAATTTCACAGCATCCTGTCTGGCAAGAACTCACCTATCAATAGTTGTGATTGTGAAACCCCCACTTCTTGTTATTTTGTCTTTATGTCCCCACTTCTCCATTGTTAAACTGTATGGAATCTGTCTGGTTCTTTGATTGCTTCTGTCTGTTGTAGAATTAATTTTGCTGGGTGTAAACCAATTAAGGTGCTGGGATATAATTGGTTAGATAATCATGTTACAATACGTTAGGATTGGTTAGTTAAATTTCCATAAAATGATTGGTTAAGGTATAGTTGAGACTATTACTATACAAATTGGGGGCAAACAGGAAGTAGGTTGAGGGAAAAAGACAAAAGGAAACTGGACTCATTGCTTGCTGGAATCTAAGCCCAATAAACATCAAATTGTCTGCACCTTCGGACTTCTAGTTTTGCAGCTCTTTGTTTACGTGAGAAGAACCAGGGAGTGGAGGGTGAAGGGATAAACCCTCGAACATCTTGGTGCCATGACTCACATGCATTGCGTCGGACAGGTGCGTGGCAGCCTGTAAGTCCCTCTCCCCAACAGTGCGCACAGCTGCTTGGAGGGGGTTATTATGGCGGACTCTCGTGATGGTAGTTGTGGGTTCTGGCAAGCAGGGGTAATGGATTTTTTGGATTAAGGGATACGGAAAAATCAGGGCCCATTCCAGTTAAGGGATCAATCTGGGATGAGATTAAGAAGAAAATGGGGGCAGCATTAGGGGACCCGGAGGGATGCGGGGTGGCTGAGTTGGGGGCAGTTAAAGATAACTGGGTACAACAGGGTTTGGAGGCAGAAGCAGTTAACAGGCCTCCTTAAGAGACAGGTTCTGGGGCTTGGTCCTAGGAGAGCAGAGAAACAAAAGTTTCAAACTGAAAAGCTGCCAGGTTTGCAGGAGCAGGTAACAACCCCAACTCTTCTCCCAGAGACAGGATAAATGACCTGGGGGTCAGGGTTTCAACCCTCCTGCTTCAGGGCATAAGCCAAGCACTAACTGCCAGGTGTAGGAAGAGATATCGGAAGAGAGCCCACCAGGGACGGCTCCAGGTACCAGCTTAACAAGCAGGTGCTTGGGGCGGCCAAGGGAGAGGGGCGGCACCTGCGGCAATTCGGGGGCGGCAGGTCCCTCACTTCATCCAGGAGCGAAGGACCTGCCGCTGAACTGCCACTGCCGATCACGGCTTTTTTTTTTTGGTTTGGGGCGGCAGAAATGCTGGAGCCGGCCCTGGAGCCCACTGAGGCTTCCATTTTACAGGCTTCTCTGAGTAGTTCCTGCAACAGCTGAGGAAGCTCTTAGAAGGAAGGTGATATGGATGGTGAGCGCTCAGCTCTTGTGACCTGCACAGGATGTGCCATGTTTGTTTTCTTCCACAGGACAGAAGCGCCTTTGTCTGTACAATCTGACCTGCTGCTCACAAACTGGGAAGAATTAGTAGGGGAAGCAAAAGTGGATGGGAGGCAGTGACCATGAGATGATCGAGTTCAGGATCCTGACACAAGGAAGTAAGGAGAGCAGCAGAATACAGACCCTGGACTTCAGAAAAGCAGACTTTTGACTCCCTCATGGAACTGATGGGCAGGATCCCCTGGGAGAATAACATGAGGGGGAAAGGAGTCCAGGAGAGCTGGCTGTATTTTAAAGAATCCTTATTGAGGTTGCAGGAACAAACCATGCCGATGTGTAGAAAGAATAGTAAATATGGCAGGCGACCAGCTTGGCTTAGCAGTGAAATCCTTGCTGATCTTAAGCACAAAAAAGAAGCTTACAAGAAGTGGAAGATTGGACAAATGACCAGGGAGGAGTATAAAAATATTGCTCAGGCATGCAGGAGTGAAATCAGGAAGGCCAAATCACACTTGGAGTCGCAGCTAGCAAGGGATGTTAAGAGGAACAAGAAGGGTTTCTACAGGTATGTTAGCAACAAGAAGGTGGTCAGGGAAAGTGTGGGCCCCTTACTGAATGGGGAAGGCAACCAAGCGACAGAAGATGTGGAAAAAGCTAATGTACTCAATGCTTTTTTTGCCTCTTCACAAACAAAGTCCGCTCGCAGACTACTGCACTGGGCAGCACGGTATGGGGAGGAGATGACCAGCCCTCTGTGGAGAAAGAAGTGGTTCAGGACTACACCTCTACCCCGATATAACGCGACCCGATATAACACCAATTTGGATGTAACGCGGTAAAGCAGCGCTCTGGGGGCGGGGCTGCGCACTCCGGCGGATCAAAGCATCAAAGCAAGTTCAATATAACGCGGTTTCACCTATAACGCAGTAAGATTTTTTTGGCTCCGGAGGACAGCATTATATTGGGGTAGAGGTGTATTTAGAAAAGCTGGACGAGCACAAGTCCATGGGGCCGGATGCACTGCATCCAAGGGTGCTAAACGAGTTGGTGGCTGATTTGATTGCAGAGCCGTTAGCATTATCTTTGGAAACTCAAGGCAATCGGGAGGGGAGGTCCCGGATGACTGGAAAAAGGCTAATGTAGTGCCCATCTTTAAAAAAAGGAAAGGAGGAGGATCTGGGGAACTACAGGCCAGTCAGCCTCACCTCAGTCCCTGGAAAAATCATGGAGCAGGTCCTCAAGGAATCAATTCTGAAGCACATACAGGAAAGAAAAGTGATCAGGAACAGTCAGCATGGATTCACCAAGGGCTTGCCTGACTAGCCGAATTGCCTTCTATGACGAGATAACTGGCTCTGTGGATGAGGGGAAAGCAGTGGAGGTCTTATTCCTTGACTTTACCAAAGCTTTTGATACGATCTCCCATAGTATTCTTGCCAGCAAGTTAAAGAACTATGGGCTGGATGAATGGACTATAAGGTGGATAGAAAGCTGTCTAGATCGGCGGGCTCAACGGGTAGAGATCAATGGGTCCATGTCTAGTTGGCAGCCGGTATCAAGCGGAGTGCCCCAAGGGTTGGTACAGGGGCTGGTTTTGTTCAATATCTTCATTAATGATCTGGATGATGGGATGGATTGCACTCTCAGCAAGTTTGCCGATGACACTAAACTGGGAGGAGTGGTAGATAGGCTAGAGGGTAGGGATAGGATACAGAGGGACCTAGACAAATTAGAGGATTGGGCCAAAAGTAATCTGATGAGGTTCAACAAGGACAAGTGCAGAGTCCTGCACTTAGGACAGAAGAATCCCATGCACTGCTACAGACTAGGGACCGAGTGGCTAGGCAGCAGTTCTGCAGAAAAGTACCTAGGGGTTACAGTGGACGAGAAGCTGGATATGAGTCAACAGTGTGCCCTTGTTGCCAAAAAGGCTAACGGCATTTGGGGCTGTAGAAGTAGGACCATTGCCAGCAGATCGAGGGATTTGATCGTTCCCCTCTATTCGACATTGGTGAGGCCTCATCTGGAGTACTGTGTCCAGTTTTGGGCCCCACACTACAAGAAGGATGTGGAAAAATTGGAAAGAGTCCAGCGGAGGGCAAAAAAAAAAAATGATTAAGGGGCCAGAGCACATGACTTATGAGGAGAGGCTGCGGGAACTGGGATTGTTTAGTCTGCAGAAGAGAAGAATGAGGGGGGATTTGATAGCTGCTTTCAACTACCCGAAAGGGGGTTCCAAAGAGGATGGAGCTAGACTGTTCTCAGTGGTAGCTATACATAAGCAGCCTCCCAACAAATCATTTTGGGAACAAGTCGAAAACAATGGCTCACTTCCAGGCCCCAGGCAGTACCATCACTGCTGTTTTGTCACTGCTGGGAGCCTAGAGATTAAAAGGGACACCAAATGGTTAAAAGAATAGTCTGGAGAGAAAGAGAAGGGGGTGTTGAGGATGTAATGGTCTCAAGTTGCAGTGGGGGAGGTCTAGGTTGGATATTAGGAAAATCTTTTTCACTAGGAGGGCGGTGAAGCACTGGAATGGGTTCCCCAGGGAGGTGGTGGAATCTCCTTCCTTAGAGGTTTTTAAGGTCAGGCTTGACAAAGCCCTGGCTGGGATGATTTAGTTGGGGTTGGTCCTGTTTTGAGCACGGGGTTGGACTAGATACCTCCTGAGGTCCCTTCCAAACCTGATATTCTATGCTTCTATGACCTCACCGTGCATTTCTACCCACTGCAGACCATGTTTGCGTTGTGTAACTCTGGAGCTGGTAGCAAGTTAATGCAAATCAAAGGACACTGGGAGTGGGAGAAACTCAATTCTACTTTATTATTTCAAAGGACAAACAAAGACAGACTCCTTTCCCCACCCCCAGCCCAGCTCAGCCCACTGCTGCCCCCACTCCTGCAGGCCCCAGCAACAGCAGCATTTATAAATGGGTAGAAAAGTGCAGAGAAGCCATGAGCGACGCTGGGACCCAGGCACAAAAGCCACACGCTGACGGCAGGGAATCCAAGGAGCTCAGCTGAGAGGGGTGAATGTGGGGGGAGTGGGCAGAGGGAGTCTCTCTTGTCCTGACACAGGAGGACACGGGGGTAGACAAGGAGGGGGCGACCAGCGGGGCTTTAAGGCTCCTCCTTTTCCTCTGGCCTCAGTGACGTGGGAGGACCTGGCTTCAAGGCTGGCTACAACTGCTGACATCCCAGCACCCTCCTGCCTGTGCCCATCCTCGTCATCTCAGCAGTCGGGAGACGCTGCCCCCTCCCTGCGTCATTCTTCTTGGGATGTCATTCATGGCCCTTTAGAGTTCAGCGTCGGCTTCTAGTCTCTCCGGCTCTGACGCAGGGAGTTCACAGCTCTGAGCCTCGGCTCGTTCTGGCTCTGAAGAGCAAACCCAGCACTTTCCCAGCTCTGTCCCCCACTTCTCCACTCCTGACTGTATCAGGCAGTAACTTCATTCCCTGTCTCAGTCTCTGCCCCTCGGAGCGTGACTCCAGCTCGCACCCGCGGTGTCTGTGCTGAGAGATCGACCACAGTCATTGTTCAAACACCACAAATCTCATGACAAAGGGTTAGACAAAAATTAAAAAAACCTGTAATTAAAGAAAAGACTCTTCCGGCAAATGATCATTGGTCTCATGAAGTCCTCAACAAATCTGAGCTACCTCCTGTCAAACTAGACTAATATGGGAGTGTGCAACTAAGCGGCCGTCCCAAAGAGAGAAAAACCCCTGTGGCATGTGACCCTTTGGGAGGTGGAGAGATAGGATAAGGAGAGGATAAAACTCTTCATTGCTGGACAGAGGTTGCTGTGTCAGGGATGGAGGGTGATGGTGAAGGGGGAAGGAGGGAATCCCTCAGACTCACCCCATCACCCTCCAATAGCACTGGAGGGAAAGCACCACATCTTAATGTCCCACTATTTTATCATCTAGTTAATTCTGGTCCATAAGGTAGAAAGTGTACAAACACTAAATGCTTTTCCCCACGGCCTGGAGCAAGGTGACAATCTCTGGGACTTGCATCTGAAGAAGTGAGGTTCTCACCCACGAAAGCTTATGCTCCCAGTACTTCTGTTAGTCTCAAAGGTGCCACAGGACCCTCTGTTGCTAATCTCTGGGACTGAGACAATCCGGCCCCAAAGGGGGAATTCAGGCACTAGCAGTCACTCTGCTAAGGGGGGGGGTGAGAACACATGAGATGCTCAGGGTCAGTTTACACTAGCAAATCTGGTGGAGCGTCATAGGGATGTGCTGGCTCATCCTGACCACATTTCCTACCACAGAAGGAACCTCCAAGGACAATGCTGTGGAGGCAGAGGTGGGATCTCTGGGCCGCCCGTAAAAGGCCCTGGGGAAATTAGCCCCTCTTCTTGGTGCTTTTTGAATGCAGAGGGGGCAGGGAGAAGGTAGAAAGCGAATGAATGATCAGCAGCAGCACCTCTCCCCCTCGCCCCTCCATGCTCTCCCTCTCCTCTTATCGCATGATCCCCAAACACTCGATAGCCCCAGCCCCCAGCTCGCTCTGCGTCCCAACTCCACCAGCCTCAACCATTCCATCCCCCGTTTCTCCACAAACCCTCCTCCTGCTCCCTCAATATCGGATCTAGCAGATCCCAGCCCTGAGGGATTTGGGGAGGGGCGGAGTTACCAGCTTTCCTGGACACTCCCCTTCCAGGGAACAGCTCCAGGTCAGTGGGGGAGCCCAGCCCAGGGGCTGATGGAAGATAGGGGGAGGGGACAGGTGTCTAGAGGGAAGGTGGGGTCTGGCCCAAGTTTCCCTCTCTCAATCTCCATGGAAGGGGGATCCGGTCTGGGAAGTGGGGGGGGGGGCTTCAGCCAGGGACTGGGAGTGTCTGGAAAGTTTCTGTCTCTTCCTTCTCCCCCCTTTGGCCCATCAGCTCAGCAGCCAGGGCTGCAGCCATCAGGAGGTGCTGATTGGGGGTCCTCTCCTCTGTCTGGGGTTTGCTTAGACCAGGCAGAGCGAGAGAGTCACTGACCAGCTGATGCTCGGGTGCTGCTGCATCCTCCCCCCAGCACCGGACAGCTGGATTCCCGGGAGCCAAATGCCACTCACCTGAATGTGGGAATGAGGAAACGGAGTTCTTACTATGGCCGCCCTCGTCAGGGCATTGAGAGAATTTCCCTCTGGTGTGGGGGAGTCTCTGATGTCCAAGCTCTAATATTAGTGTTTTACACACCAGCTAATGAAATCTAAGAGGTTTCGTCCCTGTGGGATTGGCTGATGTTGACCCCTGTGGATTCTCCGATGTCTAGTAGGCTTTGAGTGGTGTGCGTTTTCTGATGTCTACTAAGTCCTGACTCTCAGAGTGCCCCCACCTGCTATTCCAGCCCTGGGTCCTCCAACCGCCCCCCCCCCAGCTCTGCCCCCCAGTCCTCCCCACAGGCTGCTCCCCACCTGCTATTCCAGCCCTGGGACCTCCAACCACCCCCCCCAGCTCTGCCCCCCCAGTCCTGCCCCACAGGCTGCTCCCCACCTGCTATTCCAGCCCTGGGACCTCCAACCGCCCCCCCCCAGCTCTGCCCCCCAGTCCTCCCCACAGGCTGCTCCCCACCTGCTATTCCAGCCCTGGGACCTCCAACCACCCCCCCCAGCTCTGCCCCCCCAGTCCTGCCCCACAGGCTTCTCCCCACCTGCTATTCCAGCCCTGGGACCTCCAACCGCCCCCCAGCTCTGCCCCCCCAGTCCTGCCCCACAGGCTGCTCCCCACCTGCTATTCCAGCTCCGGGCTCAGGGTGTGATGGGGCCAGACCCAGCGAGCCCCTAGCCCCGGAAGCGGGGCTAGGGAGCTTCGCGTTAGGGAGGGGCGGGGCCGGGCTCTTGCAGGCAACATGTTCCCGCCCCGCCCCCCCCCCGCGGGCGTGTCTAGCCCCGCCCCCCGCAGCCCGGGGCATCGCTCCCTGGGGGGGTCTCTCCCCTTCTCCCCAAGCGGGGCCCCCCTGGGGCAGGGGCGGGACCGGGAGAGCGGGGCCGGGCCGGGGGCTCTGCCCTGGGGGAGGCTCCCGGGGAGCAGCGGGAAGGGCCCGACTGGAGATTCCCCTCCCCCGTGCTGCCAGCTCCGTTCACAGACACTAAGATTCTCGCTGGTGTCTGATTGGCGCTCCCACATGCCTATCATCGCTCCCCAGCTTC
>NW_027054115.1:0-16000 GCF_011386835.1 Chrysemys picta bellii
TTCGTGAAGACAGAGGCAAAAAAAGCACGGAGTACATTAGCTTTTTCCACATCCTCTGTCACTAGGTTACCTCCCTCATTCAGTAAGGGGCCCACATTTTCCTTGACTGTCTTCTTGTTGCTAACATACCAGAAGAAACCCTTCTTGTTACTCTTAACATCTCTTGCTAGCTGCAACTCCAAGTGTGATTTGGCCTTTCTGATTTCACTCCTGCATGCCTGAGCAATATTTTTATACTCCTCCCTGGTCATTTGTCCAATCTTCCACTTCTTGTAAGCTTCTTTTTTGTGTTTAAGATCAGCAAGGATTTCACTGTTACTTACTATTCTTTCTACACATCGGGATGATTTGTTCCTGCAACCTCAGGAAGGATTCTTTAAAATACAGCCAGCTCTCCCGGACTCCTTTCCCCCTCATGTTATTCTCCCAGGGGATCCTGCCCATCAGTTCCCTGAGGGAGGCAAAGTCTGCTTTTCTGAAGTCTAGGGTCCGTATTCTGCTGCTCTCCCTTCTTCCTTGTGTCAGGATTCTGAACTCAACCATCTCATGGTTACTGCCTCCCAGGTTCCCATCCACTTTTGCTTCCCTACTAATTCTTCCCGGTTTGTGAACAGCAGGTTAAGAAGAGCTCTGCCCCTAGTTGGTTCCTCCAGCACTTGCACCAGAAAATTGTCCCCTACACTTTCCAAAAACATCCTGGATTCTCTGTGCACCGCTGTATTGCTCTCCCAGCAGATATCAGGGTGATTGACGTCTCCCATGAGAACCCGGGCCTGCGATCCAGCAACTTCTGTTAGTTGCCAGAAGAAAGCCTCGTCCTCCTCATCCCCCTGGTCTGGTGGTCTATAGCAGACTCCCACCACGACATCACCCTAGTTGCTCACACTTCGAAATTTAATCCAGAGACTCTCAGGTTTTTCTGCAGTTTCATACCGGAATTCTGAGCAGTCATACTGCTCTCTTACTTACAATGCAACTCCCCACCCTTTTCTGCCCTGCCTGTCCTTCCTGAACAGTCTTTCCTTTACCATGTCTCTACAATTCCCCTCATCCTCTCCAGCCCACCTGCTCCAGGCCTTGATCACCCATCCCATTAACTCTGCCCTCCCTCCACATCTCCTCTCATTCCCCTTCAGAGCCCGCTGTAAAATCATCTAATCCATCAGACCAGCCTATTCTGATCCCTCCCCTGGCTCCCTCGCAGGTCCTACGCTAGAGCTAGCAAATTCCCCAAAAATGCATCTCTCAGGGCCATCCAAACCAGGTGCGAATTCAGCAAATCCTTTCAGCCACACACAAAAAGGGAATGTTTTGTTTTAAAAGTCAAACCAGTCTGTTTGGACCATTCCACAGCAAAATGTTGTCACTTTTCATTTTGAAATTGAGGCAACTTTAAAAAAAGTGTGGGGAGGGTTGAAAAACACCCACAAACAACCTGAAACGAAAAACCAAAACAATTTTGTTTCAGGCCAAACCGAACCAATATTTTTTTTTTTTGTATTTCTCCAACTGGCCCCCAAACTGAAAAGTCACTGATTTGCTCAGCTCCATTCAGCACCCAAGTGCGGCTCCTTGTTGAGTCTTTGCAAACTTCTTCCCCACCTAGCTCTCCGGGCTCATTCCCCCGCCACTCTCCCAGCCATTCCCTTTGTGTCCTTCCCTGGCTCTCCCTGGCCAACCCCCTGCCATCCTGCTCCTCAGGCTCCCTTTCTCCTGCCCCAAACTTCCCTCTCTTCCTTCAAGTTCCTGCATAAACAAGATCCTGCTCAGGAGAATGGGAAATCAAATAAACCAAGCAAGAGATTCGCTGCTCTTTGGGGTCAGACCTGTGCCCTCCCCTGTATTGTACAGCCCCCAGCATGCTGTTGGGACTCAATAAATACCCACGGGTCCTGCGCTCTGACTGCCTTTGATTGCAGACTTTAGGAATGGGATTTAGTGTCTGTGTGTATTCTTAGGAAAGAATCTTCTCAGCCCTTTTATTCTCTCAGCCCAGGGCACCGATGCAGCTGTGCCTGGACTAACAATTGGAGCGCCTCACGCTGAGACGGACGGCCAGTCCAATCTCATGCTTCAGGGATTCCATGGTCACTGAGGGGTGAGGAAGGAATTTTTTACCCATTTGTCAGAGAATAGCAAAGCTGGCCAAGTGCATTGTGGGGATTTCACCTTCCCCTTTGCTGATGCAAGAGGCAAGATACTGGAGTGGACTGACACAAAATGATTTTGCACTTTGTGGTCGAATCTCCTTTTCTCATGACACATTATACAAACAGGGTTTGTGGGGAGGCCCCGGGGCTCCCTTGGATTAAAATTCCCAACAAAAGCCAAGAGCAATCCTCCCTTAATCCAATCTGGGGGATGCAAACCCCAAGGGCCCTAGCCAGACAGCCCCAGCCCACCTTGCCTCTGTGATGTCAGCAGTGGCCCTGTGACACGAAGGGGGCAGGCAGCCTGTGGCTCAGTGTGCTCTGGGAGCTGGAGGAGGGAGCACCCGGCTGTCTGGGCTCTGCTTTTCAGACAGTTGGGAGCGTTTTTTGGAGCGCATAGCAGCTGTTTACACAGAACTCGTGGAGGAATCCACATCCTCACTGTCATCGGCGATTATATGTGAGACATCAAAATTCTTCTGTGGCTCGACCATCCCAGCACAGGGGTGAGGGACCTTTCCTAGTGTATCCTCAGGGTTAGGAAAAAGAAGTACGAAATTATACCAAGCTCTGAGAATCAGCCTTTCTATAGGTAAATATCTAAAAAGCAAAAATGGAAAACAAGTTTAAAATCACTGATTTAAATCAAGATTTCCTGTGCTTGCTGATTTAAATCACAATGAAAATCATTGATTTGACTCGCTCTGATTTAAACCAGTCCATACTGCCGTGAACTTGGTGTGGGGTGGAAAGGGGTCATTTTAAATTGTGTTGGATGTCAAGTAATTTTATCCCAAAACTTAGTACAAATATTTAGTTTAGAGAAACAAGAAATGCTAGGCTAGTTCTTACTCTCTCTTTTTCTGACAATTCAGGGTGTGACTCCTAGGGTTACCATACGTCCGGATTTTCCCGGACATGTCCGGCTTTTGGGGGCTCAAATCCCCGTCCGGGGGGAAATCCCCAAAAGCCGGGCATGTCCGGGAAAATCGGGAGGGAGGGAGGGCTCGGCCGGGGCTGGTGCCGGGCCGGGCCGGGGTCGCAGTGCCGGTCCGGGCTGGGCGCGGGGCCGGGCGGGGAGCAGGGGGCGCGGTGCCGGGAGCCGGTCCGGGCCCGCGGGGCCGGGCAGCTGGGGGGTGCGCCGGGCCGGGCCGGGCCGCTGGGGGGTCCACGGAGCCGTGGGGGTGCGTCGGGCCGGGGGGCCGGTCCGGGGTCGCGGAGCCGCGGGGGTGCGCCGGGCCGCAGGGGTGCGCCGGGCCGGGAGCCGCGGGGGTGCACCGGGCCGGGGTCCGGGCCGGGGTCGCGGAGCTGCGGGGGTGCGCCGGGCCGGGAGCCGCGGGGTGCGCTGAGCCGGGGGGCCGGTCCGGGAGCCGGTCCGGGGTCGCGGGGCCGGGGGGTGCGCCGGGCCGCCAGGGGCCGGCAGGCAGTGCCGGGCGGGCCGGGGGTGGTCGGCCGGGGCTGGCACCCCAGGCTGGAGCCGCCGGGGGGGCCAGCCTGGGCCGCACCTCCTCCCCCCATCCCCCCTTTACCTGCTTCAGGCTTCCCGCGAATTAAATGTTCGCGGGAAGCAGGGGAGGGGGCGGAGACTTTGGGGAGGGGGCGGAGTTGGGGAGGGGGTGTGGGCGGGGCTGGGGGCGGGGCCGGGGCCCCGTGGAGTGTCCTCCATTTGGAGGCACAAAATATGGTAACCCTAGTGACTCCACTATTTTAGTCACAGGGGCTCTTTTACATACCTTAGAGGACACCGTGATTAAAGCCAAGCAAAATAACCACTGTTATTAACCATGACTATTTAAAGAAAAGAAAACACTAAACAAAACAACAAAAGACAGAACACAAATGATAAAAGGCTCATTTCTGTCCAGTCTCATCTGTATGCTTCTCTCTGGAGAGCTTTTAACAGATTACACCTTTGTGAGCAGGCTGGCCTTTGATGGGGCACTTTTCTTTTGGTAAATTGAAACCAGGTCTTATTTCCCAAAATTATTGTGAGTCATAGATACTAAGACTGTTTATGGATGGGCAACATAATTTTAAGAGCAGGCGGATCCTATTAATAACTAGACTGTTTATATAGATGGGCAAAGTAAGCAATTTTAACTCAATCCTCTGAAATAGAAGAAAGTAGTTAAATTACTTAGTTAGAAGAAACCATTTAAGGAGCTGGCTTGAGACTGGCCAATTAACAAAATATTTAGAATCTTAAATTCAGTTAAATCCCACTATTTCTCCGTTTCCCAATGATTAGCCCTTGTCTCTTTCCCAAATGCATGGTCTAAGCATTTAGTGGTTAACAGGAGAAACTGTTAACATCTTAAATTACAACAGCATTTCCATATCACAACAAAACTGTTGCAAGAGTTTATAACTCTTATCCCTTGGCAGGGTTTTAGTTAACTTCTCTTACCAACACATGCTGAAGTTTTGGGGAGGTTTCCTTGGGCTGGTTTCTTCCCGAGTCTTCTCTCTTCTGTCTGTGTCAGCTTGCTTGTAGAGAGTGAGAGGATGAGTTGAGTTTGAGCAGGGTAGCAGAGCGTGTGCAGGGTGCTCACTTAGAGTTTTTATACTCGTCTCTTCCCTATTTCTGTGCAATTTTAGAAAAACACACCTCTCTCGCCCTTTCATTGGCTCCGTACGTTCATGGAGCCTCTTCATCTTATGGACAGGTAGTTTGTTAATGTGTATATGTGTTAGGGTTGTACGTCTTTCTTGACAGTTATATTTCCTTTGTTTTTGTTGGAGAGATTCTCAGAACATCTTCAAATTTAGTCTTTTAACTCTTAACTTATTCAGTTCATTTTCTGAGGTATTTCTTCAGTTTCATTAGGGTTCAACAGGAAATGAAATTCTGTTTTTAAAAAGTCCAAACCTGTGGTTTATGTACAGGTTTTTAGTTCTCAAAGCAGTCTTTTAAAATTAAATCATTCTTAACGAGTCTTTAGCTTAAATACGATTGAAGAAGTTGTTGATTCTCTAGAACAATTGTTGATGATGATTCTTCTTATCTTTCTGAGTTGGGGGAAGGAGTGGCTAGAGCTCTGCCAGAAACTAATTACTTCCCCATTAATATAATAAATAGTCTAAACTTAAATGTCTTCTTATAATCAGCTGAGCAAGGTCATTAGATTTCATGTTAGTACATAATGCATTTTACCACATGTAGTAATGTATTAGAAAACCAATTAGATACTTTGCATTCAGTTAAAATACTTTGCAAATATGCAAATATGCCCTCCAAAACAGTTTGCCATTTCAATATTTTAGAAATCAACTAAGGTTTTCTACAAAACTTTTTCTCAACTACACGCATTCTTCTCTAAAGTTTTAAGGACACAAGCAGAAGGTTTTCTTGCAAAGAGGGGCCGGTAGAGCCCACTTTACAGCCTAGATTTATTGTTCTAACACATCCCTACATTCATTTTGGAATATCCAACATAAATAACATCCTCACCTTCTCCTACAGGGCCAGATCTTTCCTAAAACATTTCTCTTTATAACATTTCTTTTATTGAGATAAAGGATTAGATCTATAATAAACTGGCAGCTTATAGAAGAGGGAAATGTTCTGCTGTGGATAAAACACTCTTTTGGTTGGTTTGACTCTTGACCCAAGCAGTTTGTTATAGCAATTAAACTTCTCTTAAATATTTTGTGCAAAGCACAAATGCCAATAATCAACACATATTTTAAACATAGCACAGAAAGAAACTAGTACAAAAGTTAAAGCAGATTAAAATGAACACAGCTGCCTTTTAAAGTTTGTACAGAGACTCTTGGGGACATAAACAGTTTTGTGGTCAAGGAGATGTTATTTTTCCGGACATTTGCATGTTTCTGGATGACAGAAAGCTGAAGACTTCTGCAATGTCTTTGATTAGCGTGAACATTTTATCACCTAGCTAACTAAAACTGGGCTACTGTTCTATTTTCAAGCCTCCTGGTGACAATATATTTATAGCTATGTTTGAATGTTCAGTAAAGGCACAAACATGTTTGTAATGACCTAACATTATAAAAAGAAGTGATAATAATGCTATTCATAAAATTTTACATCAATATTGAGGTCTCACCACCTCATAGCGGTCTTGTCTCTCCAGCCAGGCAGGCAGCAAAAGAACTACGCCTGGGTCCCTTTGGCCCACCTAGAACCGTATGTGAGTATGGTGGGGTCTGTGTCATGGGAAGGAAGCCCCAGGGACTCATTCATGTTGGTTCTTGTCTTAGGAGCCGATATGGATCTTTACGGCCACCTCCGCCGACTGCTTGTCCGGTCTGGAGGTGAGTAGGAATTCTCCCCAGAAATGGACCCTCCTCTCCCCCCATTGCTGTCCTGTCCAGAGCTACCTGCAGGGGACCACTGGGAATCTGCATGGAATCTCCATGTGCTTGGGGAGTCAGGGTCTCCTGATGGAGGAGGTTTGTTTTCTCCGAGGTTCCTTGCAGCATTTTAGCTTTATTTAAACCCCCAGACATTTCTAGCCCTTCTGGACTGGCAGGGAATTCTCTGATGGGACCCCAATGCAGCACTGCCATCCCGGCCTTGTCTGCACTCTCCTTGTCTCCTGAGGGAGATCTGTTATTAACTAGAGAAGCGGGGACAAGCAGAGCTGGGGAAGTCCTGGCCTCTTGGGCTAAAATCTCGAATGGAATCCTGCTGGTTAGGGAAAAATTGGGGGCAGATTCTCCTCAAATTTCCCCCTGGCCCCTATTGCCCCTCCCCATGTTATCTCAGCTCCCTACCTGTGGGGTGAGGTGTTTGTCAAATGCCTTGGCGATGGGTGTGCAATATAAATGCTCTGGGCTGTGACTGGTGGAAGTCCCTCTCCAGAGGTGCCCTGCAGTGTGATTAGTTCCCCACACATATGTATTGTCTACCTCACCCCCCTGGGATTTCTATCAGTGACCAGGAAAGGAGGAAATGACCCCTACCCCTTTGCACTTATCCACAGCCACAGACCAGGGGAAGGAGGATACAGCAGCAACTGGGTGTTGCAGCCCTTCCCTGTCTGGGCCTGCTTCAGGTAAGTAGGAAACAGGGGTACCGACTCCTCAGATTCACCCCTTTTCCTGCGTAACCTTCTGGAACCTTCATGTTGAAGTGTTTCCAATTCATAGTAAGTTGTTACAGATAAGGCTGCAACAAAACCCAGGTTCAAGCCACTAGGTCAGTTACAGAAAATGTATTTAGGCGACACTATGAATGATAAAACCAAACTTCATTCCAAAATAAAACGATTAGTTAAGCAAACAGGTGCGCAATTACCACCTACACTGTCAACACTAACTGTGGTATTGTGGATCAATGCGGGATCAGTCCACTGACAACAGCGTTAAGTACAGCCTTAGAACCCTGGGACATAACGGTACCGTTGGGGCGTTCATTGGAGCGCTCACCGAATTAACAAAACAACTCCCAGGAGAAGCCATTCTCATACTATTGAACGTGCAACTGCCCCTTACACTAATTATATTTCCATCGCCTCCTTATTGACTCTTTACATTACACGTGGTGTACATTAACATCTGCACCAATATCCTTCCCACACTATTAGTATAGATAACATTTTAATAAAACAGTCACAATTCTCAAAAACACTCATTAAAAGCCCTGCTTAAGCCAGTTATAACCAAAACCTAACAGTAGCATAATCCCGGGCCATGTCCTTGCTAACTCTTACTTTCCCATAACAGGATCTCCAACTTATGGCTAACTTTCCTCACACTAACAACTTCAGTTTTCTAAACTCTTCTACACTTAAGCTAACTTAGGCCCCAGACCTATTTTCTACTTATTTCTTAACCTAAACCATCCCATAGGTAGGCCAAATTCACAGCCATGAAAAAGTCATGGACCATGAAATCAGACCTCCCCCATGAAATCTAGCTATTGGGGAAGGGCAGGCTACTGCCATGCCCCTGACTCCAGCTGCTAGTCCCCGCTGGGCTGGGGAGGGACGGAACTGGCACTTCCCCTGCACAGCCGCCCTCGCCGGGGAGATCAGACCCCCCTCCGGGTACATACCCCGGTTGCTCGGAAGGCAGCGCAGAAGTGAGGGTTGCAATCCCACAACCCCCCTACAACAGTTTTGCGACTCCTCCGCAACTCCCTTTGGGGGCAGAACCCCCACTACAACATTGTGACATTTCAGATGTAAACATCTGAAAACCTGAAATTGGGTTTCAAATCCTATGGCCACAAAATTGATCAGAATAGACCGTAAATTTGGTAGGGCGCTACCTATAGACTATACCTGCCCTTTGCCAACTCCCTCCAGTGGGTCAGCCCCCTCCTTCCCATTACTGAGGTTCTGCTTGTGCCTGGCATTCGACTTTTCCAGAGGCCTTGTGGTCTGCACTGCCTGAATGAGGAGGGCTCTTGGAGTCTCCATCTCCCTGCGGTTCTCCCTCCCCAAGCACTGCACGCGCTAGATTTCTAAATCCTCCAAGCTGTGTTTGCTGCAAACTAGTCCCCACCCCCTGCACTGCTGAGACCCCATTGTGTACTGTGTGGGAGTCGGGGGCTCTGATTGTTGGCCCCAACCTGTGACAGTGAGAAGGAGAGCTGGGGTGGCTTTCCCTCTGTTTAGAGAATCGCTCCTTTCTGGGTCACACAGGTGTTCTCTGTAACTGAGAAAGTTCTTTGGTGACCCAGGTGTGACTGTATTTGTTACTCAGTGAAATCAGGTTCATTGAAGTGTCACAAGAGGACTGGAACCTGCTGCTTTGGGTACAGAAAACTCCCTTCCCCTCAGCACTATCATTCACATCATTCCCCTGGCGGTTCAACCAGAGACCTTTAATGGAGAAATTTAACCCTTCTCTTCTATTGACAGACACAGCAGTGCAGGAGACTGCAGTGTCAGCCAGAGATGGCAACCCACCTGTCACAGAGTCTCCTGGTCCAGGTAGGCAGAAAGCGGCATGATACACAGCCAGAATTCCTTTCCAAGGCCCAAGTTGCTGTTCATCTGCACTGTCTTTTACAGAATCAACATAATGTTTAGTATCGGGGGCAGCCATGTTAGTCTGTATCCACAAAAACAACAAGGAGTCCGGTGACACCGTAAAGACTAACAGATTTATTTAGGCATAAGCTTTTGTGGGTAAAAAACACTTCTTCAGATGCACAGAGTGAAAATTACAGATGCAGGCATTATATAATGACACATAAACTAACATAATGTTTAGTTCTAGCTTGTGCAAACAGTATACTTCCCATGGGATCCTTCGGGGTGAACAGTGGTATATTAACGCAGGGTGCTATATTAGAGAATCACAACAGTTATTATGAGAGTAAACGTCTCATTAGCCTCAAAATTCAGAAGGATGTCCACAACTTTAAACTAGCTTTGACGGGGACAGGTGAGCAAAGCCCACGGGTAAGTGGAGAACATGGAGACCTGGGAGATGGGTCGGAAATAGGAGGGAGCGTGGGCTATAATGGCAGAGAGAAAGGAGGGTCAGGGCAAAACTGGGAGGCAAGATCAAATCAGTATCTTAGATGCCTATATACAAATGCGAGAAGTATGGCTAACAAGCAGGAAGAACTGGAAGTGCTAATAAATAAATACAACTATGACATTGTTGGCATCACCGAAACTTGGTGGGATAATACACATGATTGGAATGTTGGTATGGATGAGTACAGCTTGCTCAGGAAGGATAGACAGGGGAAGGAAGGGGAAAAAGGGAGGAGGTGTTGCCTTGTATATTAAAAATGTACACACTTGGACTGAGGTGGAGACGGACATAAGAGACAGAAGTGTTGAGAGTCTCTGGGTTAGGCTAAAAGGGGTAAAAAACATGGGTGATGTCATCCTAGGGGTCTACTACCTGCCACCTAACCAGGTGGAAGAGGTGGATGTGGCTTTTTTTAAACAACTAACAAAATCATCCAAAGCCCAAGATCTTCAACTATCCAGATATATGTTGGGAAATTAACACAACAGGGCACAGACTATCTAATAAGTTCTTGGACTGCGTTGCAGTCAACTTTTTATTTTGGAAGGTTGAAAAAGGTACCGGGAGGAAGCTGTTCTAGATTTGATTTTAACAAATAGGGAGGAACTCGTTGAGCATTTGAAAGTGGAAGGTAGCTTGGGTGAAAGTGATCATGAAATCATAGAGTTCACAATTCAAAGGAAGGGTAGAAGGGACTACAGCAAAATCGAGACAATGGATTTCAGGAAGGCGGATTTTGGTAAGCTCAGAGAGCTGATAGGTAAGGTCCCATGGGAATCAAGACTGAGGGGAAAAATGACTGAGGAGAGTTGGCAGTTTTTCAAAGGGACGCTATTAAGGGCCCAAAAGCAAGCTATTCCGCTGGGTAGGGAAGATAGAAAATGTGGCAAAAGACCACCTTGGCTTAACCACGAGATCTTGCATGATCTAAAAAATAAAAAGGAGTCATATAAAAAATGGAAGCTAGGACAAAGTACAAAGGATGAATATAGGCAAACAACACAGGAATGTAGGGGCAAGATTAGAAAGGCAAAGGCACAAAATGAGCTCAAACTAGCTACGGGAATAAAGGGAAACAAGAAGACTTTTTATCAATATATTAGAAGCAAGAGGAAGACCAAAGACAGGGGAGGCCCTCTGCTCAGTGAGGAGGGAGAAACAGTAACAGGAAACTTGGAAATGGCAGAGATGCTTAATGACTTCTTTGTTTCAGTCTTCACCCAGAAGTCTGAAGGAATGCCTAACATAGTGAATGCTAATGGGAAGAGGGTAGATTTAGAAGATAAAATAAAAAAAGAACAAGTTAAAAATCTCTTAGAAAAGTTAGATGCCTGCAAGTCACCAGGGCCTGATGAAATGCATCCTAGAATACTCAAGGAGGTAACAGCGGAGGTATCTGAGCCTCTAGCTATTATCTTTGGAAAATCATGGGAGACAGGAGAGATTCCAGAAGACTGGAAAAGGGCAAACATAGTGCCCATCTACAAAAAGGGAAATAAAAACAACCCAGGAAACTACAGACCAGTTAGTTTAACTTCTGTGGAGTCATACAATATCAGGGTTGGAAGGGACCTCAGGAGATCATCTAGTCCAACCCCCTGCTCAAAGGGGGACAACTCCCCAGACAGTTTTTTTTTAAACTCTAGTTCCCTACATGGCCCCCTCAAGGATTAAACTCACAACCGTGGGTTTAGCAGGCCAATGCTCAAACCACTGAGGGAGGTATCCCTGTGCCAGGGAAAATAATGGAGCAAGTAATTAAGGAAATCATCTGCAAACACTTGGAAGGTGGTAAGGTGATAGGGAATAGCCAGCATGGATTTATAAAGAACAAATCATTTCAAAGCAATCTGATAGCTTTCTTTGATAGGATGACGAGTCTTGTGAATGAGGGAGAAGCGGTGGATGTGGTATACCTAGACTTTAGTAAGGCATTTGATACGGTCTCGCATGATATTCTTATCGATAAACTAGGCAAATATAACTTAGATGGGGCTACTATAAGGTGGGGGTATAACTGGTTGGATAACCGTACTCAGAGGGTAGTTATTAATGATTCCCAATCCTGCTGGAAAGGTATAACGAGTGGGGTTCCGCAGGGGTCAGTTTTGGGACCGGCTCTGTTCAATATCTTCATCAACGACTTAGATATTGGCATAGAAAGTACGCTTATTAAGTTTGCAGATGATACCAAACTGGGAGGGATTGCAACTGCTTTGGAGGATAGGGTCAAAATTCAAAATGATCTGGACAAGTTGGAGAAATGGTCTGAGGTAAACAGGATGAAGTTTAATAAAGACAAATGCAAAGTACTTCACTTAGGAAGGAACAATCAGTTTCATACATACAGAATGGGAAGAGACTGTCTAGGAAGGAGTATGGCAGAAAGGGATCTAGGGGCTATAGTGGACCATAAGCTAAATATGAGTCAACAATGTGATGCTGTTGCAAAAAAAGCAAACATGATTCTGGGATGCATTAATAGGTGTGTTGTGAGCAAGACACGAGAAGTCATTCTTCTGCTCTACTCTGTGCTGGTTAGGCCCCAATTGGAGTATTGTGTCCAGTTCTGGGCACCGCATTTCAAGAAAGATGTGGAGAAATTGGAGAGGGTCCAGAGAAGAGCAACAAGAATGATTAAAGGCCTAGAGAACATGACCTATGAAGGAAGGCTGAAAGAATTGGGTTTGTTTAGTTTGGAAAAGAGAAGACTGAGAGGGGACATGATAGCAGTCTTCAGGTATCTAAAAGGGTGTCATAAGGAGGTGGGAGAAAACTTGTTCATCTTAGCCTCTAAGGATAGAACAAGAAGTAATGGGCTTAAACTGCAGCAAGGGAGGTTTAGGTTGGACATTAGGAAAAAGTTCCTAACTGTCCGGGTGGTTAAACACTGGAATAAATTGCCTAGGGAGGTTGTGGAATCTCCATCTCTGGAGATATTTAAAAGTAGGTTAGATAAATGTCTATCAGGGATGGTCTAGACAGTGTTTGGTCCTGCCATGCAGGCAGGGGACTGGACTCGATGACCTCTCGAGGTCCCTTCCAGTCCTAGAGTCTATGAATCTATGAAAAACTGCTTATTAACTCGTGTGCACAGTTGCAGCAATTAGCTAAGCAGTTGCAGTGACTGCTTGTGCAAACGATCATTGTGATCTGTAACTGGCTGACTGTGTGTCAAGCGACCACGGCTGTGGTTGGAACTGTGGGTACGACTGAGCACACACATTCCATTCCTGGAAACAGACACCAATGCATTTTTCGTCACTGAGATGCCCACGTTTTTCATATGTATATTACAAATGGCTTTGTGAGTCATGATCAGATTCTGTCTCAAGCACTGCTGGTTTGGTGGCTGTGCAGTGAGGTGGGCCAGAATAGGTAACTTCTTGGTCAGAACATACCTCATAAACTCAAATACCTCATGGAACCAAATGTCTAGGTGATAGAGCCGCCTTGCTGAATCCCAAGGAAGAGGAGAGGTACCACAAAGATTTTATCCCCAAGGAAGGGGGATCCCACATTTCAGTGCTGCAACTCTGTACATCTACCTCCATCCGAGCCTCACAATGTCGCTGTCTCCTTGGGGTTCTCCAGCTCATGTGTTACGTCCTTCTGGCTGAGAGGGACTCAATGGAATCCCCTTCAAAGCCCCTAGTCAAGCAGAGAGCCTCCCCATGTAAATGGAGGTTCCCCCCACCTGGAGCAATTCCAGCCATCTTGGGAGCCACAGACCAGCACAGAGAATTGAGCCTGGGTCTCATTCCACATGGCAATGCAGGGCACCGGGCACCAGAGCACTGGCTTGGCCTCCCAAGAGTGAGGTGTGAATGTTCTGAGGTCTGTGCAGTAGAAGAGAAACTCCTGTGATCTGTTTACATTGGTTCTTGTCTAGGAGTCAATATGGGGTTTTTGGACCGTCTCTGCCAAAGACTGATTCAGACTATTGGTGAGTAGGAATTCTGCCCAGAAGCGTCCCCCACGATACAGATTTACCCCAGTTCCTCTCTGATTCCTATTGCCCTTACATAGAATCAGTCCCATGACACCTCACCCCACCACTGCCCTTCTGAATTACAGGATGGACACCTTTCCGAACGGACAGGACAAATCTGGACTCCAGCCAGCCAGGCCCCACTGACTCTTCTGTCCCAGGTAGGAGTCAACAGCCTTTCGCTGTGACAAATCACCACATGTCTATTTCTGTCCCATCAGGAAGTTCCATCCCAGTGCACACGGGATCATTCAGTGCCTCAGTTTTCCTAGCTTCATAATGGGGCTAACAAGACTGACAATCTTCACTGGGGTCTGGAAGGTGTGGGTAATGTTTGTAAAGGGACTGGAAGAGGAAATGCCCGATCTCAATGTTAAGTAACATGACACTGTCTGGGCAGTGACTGGTGGAAATCCCTCGCCAGGGGTTCCATAAGGTGCAGACAGTTCCCACACAGTTGTATGTCCCTGTCGCCCCCAGGGCATTCTATTAGTGACCATGATTGCGGGAAATTAACCCAGCATCTGCCTGTATCCACAGACACAGAGGAGCAGAAGGTGGCCCAAAAACAAGACCCGGCGCTACAAACCCTGGCTGCAGGAACGGGCAGCCACTGCAGCACTTTCTGTGCTGAACCTCCTGATCCAGGTAGGCCCATGCCCAGTATTGAGTGCCAGGAATAAAGCGGGGGAAAGTAGCCACAGTGACAGCCAAACCCCAGTGCTGAGAGGGCAAGAAGAGACTCCACCCAGGCTCTGTGCCCTGCTCTGCACATGCCCATAAGCCACTGCCCTCTGCTCCACCTTACACGCCAGCCTCCGTGCCATCCCACGCTGGGCTAAAGCCCTGCTGCCACAGGGCAGCACTGGAATCATCACCGGGCAGCCTGGGTGCCAGTAAAGGGGGAACTGACCCACCAGGCAGCTCCCTCTACCAGCTCAGCTCCCCAGTGGCTCTTCATAAGAATATAAGAATGGCCATGCTGGGTCAGACCAATGGTCCATCTAGCCCGGTACCCTGTCTTCTGACAGTGGCCAATGCCAGGTGCTTCAGAGGAATGAACAGAACAGAGCAATTATCAAGGGATCCATCATCCCCTGTCATCCAGTTCCAACTTCTGGCCATCAGAGCTTTAGGGACACCCAGAGCATGGGATTGCATCCCTGACCATCTTGGCTAATAGCCATTAATGGACCTATCCTCCTTGAATTTATCTAGTTCTTTTTAAACCCAATTATACTTTTGGCCTTCACAACATCCCCTGGCAATGAGTTCCACAGGTTGATTGTGCATTGTGTGAAGAAATACTTCCCTTTGTTTGTTTTAAATCCACTGCCTATTAATTTCATTGGCTGACCCCTGGTTCATGTGTTCTGTCAAGGGGTAAATAACACTTCCCTAGTCATTTTATGATATTATCGGTCTTATTATCTATCCCTTTCCTAATGATTCCCAACATTCTGTTAGCTCTTTTGACTGCCGCTGCACATTGAGTGGATGTTTACGGAGAGCTATCCACAATGACTCCAAGATCTCGTTCTTGAGTGGTAACAGCTAATTTAGACCCCGTCATTTTGTATGTGGGATTATGTTTTCCAATGTGCATTACTTTGCACTCATCGACACTGAATTTCATCTGCCATTTTGTTGCCCAGTCATCCAGTTTAGTGAGATCTCTTTGTAACTCTTTCCAGTTTACCTGGGACTTAACAATGGTGAGTAATTTTGTATCATCCACCTATTTTGCCACCTCATTATTTTACCCCTGAACAGCAAAGGCCCCAGTACAGATCTTTGGGGACCCCACTATTTACCTCCTTGTGAAAACCGAAAATGTATTCTTACCCTGTCTTTTAACCAGCTACAGTCCATGAGAGGACCTTCCCTCTAATCCCATGGCTGCTTACTTTGCTTAAGAGCAACCTTAGTTTCCTGCTGTTCATTTTAGGCACCAAGCGAAAGGCCTATTTGTCACCCAGGGGACAGCTCGCCCCAATCAGCGAGGAGGAGGAAACGCCAAGGAAGACCAGCGTGAGTGAGGAGAGAGCGGGAAATCCACAGCACACTGGGGAAGTGCCCATGGCACAGATGGTACAAGGTTCCCTCCATCACCAACTCAGCCTGGACTCCCACCCCCTACTGCCTTTCCCACGACACACTGACCCTCTAAGGCTCTGACCCCCTTTCCTCATCTCTTGCTCCCAGATTCACTGCCATTCTCTGGCCCTAGAGAACATGCTCTGACTCCCCCCTTGCCAGGGCAGGTGTTGCAGACGGAAGGAGAGAGGCGACTCCATTCCCAGCACCTGGCTCTGCTTTCTTTCTTCTTTGCTGGCTGGTCAGCAATGGGCTGCATTAGGGAACCAGGGAGAGAAATAATCCTGAGCTTCACCTCTCC